>NW_022630828.1:18387-51798 GCF_010909765.2 Amblyraja radiata | reverse complement strand
ACCTATGTCATCTTGGCGAGTTGACAAGTCAAGTCACCTGTCGCCGACTGTCGCTGAAAAGTTTTGAACATTTCAAAATCCAGCGGCGACCAAAAAAACACTATGATTCTTTGGGCGACTGAGGAGACTACTCATGACCATACAGGCGACACTCCGGCAACAGCCTTGTCGCCTAAAAAATTGTCTAAGTGGGACAGGGGCATAACTCTATACCCAGGTTTTAGGAGATAAGCAGACATAATCTAGGATAAATTGTCCACAGCACCCTGGCCGCGTCATCATTTTGCTCCAACCATCAGGAAGAAGGTACAGGACTCTGTAAACTGTGACCACCAGATTCAAGAACAGTGTGTAGAAAGAACTGCAGATGCTGGTTTATATCGAAGGTAGACACAAAATGCTGGAGTAACTCAGGGGGACAGGCAGCATCTCTGGAGAGAAGGAATGGGTGATGTTTCGGGTCGAGACCCTTCTTCAGACTGATGTCAGGGGAGAGATTCAAGAACAGCTTCTTCCCAGCAACCATTAGGCGCACACACACACACACACACACACACACACACACACACACACACACACACACACACACACACACACACACACACACACACACACACACACACACACACACACACACACACACACACACACACACACACGTGTGTGTATACTGTATGTGCGTTAACGTATATGTGCATGTGTGTGCATGTATTGTGTTTTGTGCCCGTTAAATTGCTGCAGGTAAGAATGTCACTGTTCCATTGTCAGTGCATATGACAATTAAACACTCATGACTTGAATGTTACAAAATGTTAACATTAGGTACTGTCTTGTGAACAGATTGCCTCGTTTAGTTGTTCAACTCGTACTGAATCAATTGTCTTTTTCCCAATCTTCCTTCATTCAAATCAGAATGATTTTGTTGTAAGTGCATTGTCCTGCATATGTAATGTTAAATAGCAGAGACTTCAACAATTGCAAGATGGAAGATGCCTGATGCAACAACTTTTGGTAGGTATTTAATCACACTCACCTTACCTACGTATATGATCAAATCAGCACAACTACAGGGAACATTTCATTTGATGGTGTTGTCTGAATAATGAATCAGAACTTGGCTAAAAGTTGATCATGGACAAGTCATCAAGCAGGGAATCTCATTAATTTTACAATTAATTATGGAGGTCGAATGTCTTCTATAGTGAACAGATATGTTAACATAGAATCTAGTGCAAATACGAGGAAATGCAGATGCTGATTTACGAAATAAGATGCAAAGTGCTGGAGTAACTCAGCGGGTCAAGCAGCATCTCTGGAAAACATGGATCGATTACGTTTCGAGTTAACCCTTCTTCTGACTCAAAACTAATACCATGTGTGATTAATTTACCAATTGTCTATATTTGTACTTCATTGGTATTAAGTATTGTATTGGAGTTCATCTGCACATGTCCTGTCTATTAATTAAAAAAGGGATGAAAAGAGAGATCGAGATCAATGTTCATTCAGCGGAACAGCAGATTATGCAGCTCCCTGCACCTTCTCCATTGTATCATTAAATCACAGTTGATCTATTCCTGTACTCCATTTATGCTGCTTTGATACACTTAACGAGGCCCCCTATCCTGAACATTCCAACTGCATCCCACTCCTGAAGACAGGGTGACAGGTAATTTCAGGTAATACCAATCCTTGCACAGAAAATGCTTCTTAATTCCCTGCTAAATTGTCTGCCTCTATTTTCAGATGACGATACCGTACTTTTTGTATATCAAAGCACTCCACCTTCAAATAGATCCACAAGTCTGCCGCAAAAAGGCAAGTCGAGACCCACACCACCCTGGCCACACTCACATCTCCCTCTTGCCATCGCTGAAAACAGCAACATCCAGGTTGAGAAGCAGCTTCTTCCCTAAACCCATCAGGCTATGAACAACCTCCACATACGCTCCGAACTATAGAATTGGAGATAGACAAAATTGCTGGAGAAACTCAGCGGGTGTTGCAGCATCTATGGAGTGAAGGAAATAGGCAACGTTTCGGCCCGATCTTGACCTCATCCGGACTTCCGCCAACAGTGCTGCCGTCTCAGCGGTATGGGCGTTCCAAAGTCCGCCTGAAAATGTGGCGCCTTGTTGGGGTGAGGCTTGTGTTTCTGCCTTCCAGGGGCTGTGACCATCCGGGAATGTGACGCCACAGCCCCGCGGGCGGCCGTCAATCTGACCCTCACCGGGACTTCCGAGGGCAACTTGTTAACCGGCACCTGGGCTGTTCGTGCAAGAAATGCTAGTTTTGCTGTAAATTTAATTTACATTTAATATTTGTTTTATTTTAAGTTTCTAGCAGTCCATGGTGCTTCAGTTTAACAGGAGGGAAATAATTAGTGGGTCAGTGGCGTATGGTTGAATTGTTATTACGTGGCCTCTGTTGGTCCGGCAATCTGGCTGGCATATATATATATTTCATTGTTCTGACTGCATGCTGACCATTGATCATCCATTCACGCTTGCTCCATGTTATCCCACTTTTTCACCCACTCTCTACACACTAGATGCAATTTATAAAGGGCAAATGATCTACAAACCTGCATGCCCTTGGGAGTGGTCAAGATCGAACTAGGGTGTCTAGCGCTGTGAGAGGGAACTGGGAAGAAAAACATAGACGTGGAGGTGGGATAAAGCCTGATAGTGCTGGGTTTGATCCTTGTGTTGTCTGTCTGGCGTTTGCATGTTCTCCCTGTGACCTCATGGATTCCTCTAGTTTCCACCCACGTCCCAGAGATGTGTAGGTTTGTAAGTTAATTGGTCTCTGTTAAATTGCCCTTAGTGTGCAGGCAGTGGATGTGAGAGTGAGATGACGTAGGACTAGTGTGAATGGGTGACGTAGACTCAGTGGGCAGAAAGGGTCTGTATCCAGGCTACACCTTTCAATCAACCATCTAAAAATCTCAAAAAACACATTCTTGTTAGTCAAAATATGTCCACTACAATTTGGAACAAAACATTATTCTGATTTAGGTAAAGTATTTCAATTCCAGATAAATCCAAGAACACACATGCCATTTCTTGCAGGATTTAAAAAGAATACAATCCCTTGCCAGCAGGGAAAGCAAGAACAGGTCTCAACCAATTGAGTGGTTGTCGTTTAAGAAAATAGCTCAGGTTTACTAAGGTTCCCACCCAGAGCTGCAGGCATTTCTCATCAAAATTTAGAAATAAAGCTGTTATTTTTTAATGTTTAGCATTATTTAAAAATAGTTTGAAGTATATTTTTAGTTTTTAACTTTTATTGTAATTCAAATTTTTAATTTATTTTTCCCTTCATCATTTCTGAATACTTCTGAACGTTAAATATTTTAAGCTTAAAGACTAGAGGGCAGAGCTTTAAGGTGAAAAGAGCAAAGTTTAAAGGAGATGTGTGGGGCAAGTTTTTTTAAATATAGAGGTGCCTGGAACCAGCTGCCAGAGGTGGCGGTGGAGGCAGATATGAAAGTGGTATTTGAGGCTTTTAGATAAGCAGGGAATGGAGATTAGCTTAGCATGATAAATGGCACAAACATTGTGGAGCGATGGGCCTGTTCCTGTGCTGTATTTTTCTATGTTCTATGCAAGCCATTGATCAATCAAGAAAATATTACATTCAATTTTACATTCCGTGGCACATTTTGTTAATATTTAGGATTTCACAGTAATTCACTTCTGTCACAAGAAGATTTTGTAGTGTGGAAGTTTCTGAAAGTCAAGTCACTCAGCCACTGAAAATTGGCTTTGCTCTCTCCAGCCTTTGGCTTCAAACTAATTTTCTATAGCACTCACTTCTGAAGTCCGGGGTTCGGCCGCGGGCCAGTGGACGACGTCGTCAACAGCTGCGTCCGCTGGACTGGAGGGCGGCAGCTTCGACCACCCCGGGCCGCGGTGTTTGAACCGGCCCGTTCGCGGAGCTCGGTGAGCCGCGGGACTGATTTACCATCGCCCGGTTGGGTATCACCTCAGCGCAGAGGGAGAAGAGGAGGGAAGAGACAGCAGCCCTAAGATTTTTGCCTCCATCACAGTGAGGAGGTGCTTGGTGGACTCACTGTGGTGGATGTTAATTTGTGTTTACTGTCTGTTCTGTTGTCTATTATTGTATTATTGTATGTATGACTGCAGGCACGAAATTTCGTTCAGACTGAAAGGTCTGAATGACAATAAAGGAAATTCAATTCAATTCAATTCAATTCTAATGGTCTAATTCCCCAGTCTCATTATTAAATGGTGGACAAGATATTCAAATGTAACAGCTTGGACATTTCTAGTTCTGTCTAGGGAAATGGGGACTCTAACACTGCGCCTCAACAGATGAAGGCGAACATAATATATACCTCCTTCCCCACTATCATTATCTGCTACTTTTGGGCAGCTATAGATTTGGACCCCAAGATACTGTAGACCATTGCTATTCAGGGTCCTGCCATTAACTGTACATCAATACAGGTACCATTAGGAAAAATGTATAGGAACATGAAAACCATGACCTCATCCTCATCACACAACAATAAACTCCATAGATGAGAGCTTCCATGGACTCTGCCTTTGGTAACAGTATGGATTTTTTTTTTGCACTATTATGATTACCTAATAGTGATTACTATTATGGTTGCATTATTTTGTTTTTTATTTTTAATTTATTATACATCATATACATATTGTCTGTTTGTTATTGTGTTTTGCAGACCTGTAAAGCTGCCAGTAAGAATGTAAATGTTTCATTGTTGATACATATGACAAATAAACACTCTTGACTCTTGAATGATGTTAACTTTGGAAAATTAATCTCATTAGTATTAAGAAATGAATCAGGTAGCATAGAGCTACTATTCATCGTTCAGAGTCATTTAATTACATTCAAAATCCAGCAGAACATACTATAAAGCAAAGTTCACTTTTATTCTATTGAATTGTAAAACAAAATTGAGATAACCAAGTTTGTCCTTGATAAACACAATTGCTCAGAGACTGAATGGAAGAAGGAATCATTTCCCTGCCTAGTCAAGCTAATTGTCCTCATTGCTGGCAAACTGAAGGGTAAGTGCTTTGCATATTGTATGTTGAAAGGGGTATCATCTTCAGAAATAAACAATCCATGCCGTACACACCTTCAGAATCTTCTCCCTTTTTTTGGAGGAAGGTTCCCATTTACTAGAAATGCCTAATAATTTTCCTCTTGAAATTGTTTACAGTCCTGTTCTACTGTCCTGGATCTCTGCAATTTATGACTTTGAGGGCTATAATTTATAGCAATTTATAATTTTATTAACAATTTAATGGCTATTTAAGCACCTTAGGAATATCTCATTTTTAATTTATTTTTAAAATATTTATTACTTGGAAACAGATTTATATTTCTGCATGAAGCTACTTGCACAATTATGCCTAGGATAACTAAAACATTGAGCTACCGTGACTGATACCACTTTCCATCTGCTCCTCTTTACATTGCAGTATTTTCTACTTCTTGTCATTTACTGTTTTCCTCAAAGATGGCTGATGTGAGATAGGCTGCATATGAAAAAAAACACCTTGGCGGAGGCCCCCGAGATTTTGAGGCCCTAGACTTCAGCCCATAGGTAAATCTGACCCTGCCGAGGCCCCCCTAGATCTTGAGGCCCTAAGCTTAAGCTTGTGAAGTTTAAATGTAAATCCAGCCCTGGAACTATGCATAATAGAAACATAGAAAATAGGTGCAGGAGTAGGCCATTCGGCCCTTCGAGCCTGCACCGCCATTCGATATGATTCGATATACCCCCTGATTCCTTTAGCCACAAGGGCCACATCTAACTCCCTCTTAAATATAGCCAATGAACTGGCCGCAACTACCTTCTGTGGCAGAGAATTCCACAGGTGTGTAAAAAATGATTTTCTCATCTCGGTCCTAAAACTTATCCTTAAACTGTGACCCCTAATTCTGGACTTCCCCAACATCGGGAATAATCTTCCTGCATCTAGCCTGTCCAACCCCTTAAGAATTTTGTAAGTTTCTATAAGATCCCCCCTCAATCTTCTAAATTCTAGCGTGTACAAGCAGAGTCTATCCAGTCTTTCTTCATATGAAAGTCCTGCCATCCCAGGAATAAGTCTGGTGATCCTTCTCTGTACTCCCTCTATGGCAAGAATGTCTTTCCTCAGATTAGGAGACCAAAACTGTACGCAATACTCCAGGTGTGGTCTCACCAAGACCCTGTACAACTGCAGTAGAACCTCCCTGCTCTTATACTCAAATCCTTTTGCTATGAATGCTAACATACCATTCGCTTTCTTCACTTCCTGCTGCACCTGCATTCCTACTTTCAATGACTGGTGTATCATGACACCCAGGTCTCGTTCCATCTCCCCTTTTCCTAATCGGCCACCATTCAGATAATAGTCTACTTATATATTTGAGACAGAGAAATTAAAAATAAATATTGCTGTAAAGCAAGCAAAGAGCAGAATCTGGTAGATTTCATGGAGACCTTAGACCTAGGTATTGGCACAGGAAAATACAGATATTTCAAGAAAAGGAAATATGGAATTGTGAATAAAATATGCACCAAATAGAAATCCAACACAATTCGCTTGAGGAATTGCCTTGTCACACAGAGAAATAATGAGGTTTCCTTTTACAGATTGAATTTTAGTAGAGAGCATTATAGCTCCATGATTTAATGCAGGAGAGAGATGTCACTGGCAGATGGGCCTGACTATATAATGAAATAGACACAATGTTGGATTAACTCAGCAGGTTAGGTGATGTTTCGGGTCTGAAGAAGGGTTCTTCCTTTTTTTTTTAATAAAAGAGGTGCTTGTAAAAGGTTGTAGTAAGTGGCTCGATTCCAGTTACTTGCTATTCTTAGCTGGTCTTACTGTGGCCATCCAGCTGAGATTGAGAGTGATTGTTCAGCCAATATATAATTGACAAGGTGTTTACAGATGTCTTTCTCCAGAGATGCTGCCTGACCTGCTGAGTCACTTCAGCATGGTGTCAATCTTCAGAATAAATCAGCATCTGCAGTTCCTTCTTACATATATAATGAAACATTTGCTCTATGGAAAGGGTTCCAAAATTCACTTTTCTTGCAACCCTTGCTGTGCTTAGTTCCTCTTAATTAAAATGTTATTAATATGATTTTCAGGTTCTGATATCTTCAGGTAGAGAACATGGAGGATGCTGACCAAAGAGAAAGGGAACATTTTAGACCTAGTGTTGTTACTATGAAACTTTTTTTTATCGTGGTATTAATCTTGGTCTGGAATTTAAAAAAACATACACAATTAAAATTGTGAAAAAATTGGAAGCATCAACTAACTTGAATATATGAGATTTAGATGTGAAAGACATGAATCTGCATGAACTGTGATATTGATTTTTGCATCTTCAGCTATGGAACATTTCAGAATATTATGGACTGATTGGGCTATATTTAATAAAACCGGTGTAAATTAATCTACAGCAGGCTTGAAATTATATCTTCAGTTTATACTGCACAGTGAAATGAATTTTCACATTCTAAAGAATATAAGCGTGAACCCCCAACACACTGAATCTTTGCTGTAATGAATCTTACCGCTGAACTTAATTATCTTTGCCTTCTGGATCATTTGCTCTGAGATACTGTAACTGGTGGTTCTTGATGCAAACATTGTAAATAACCAGTGTAATATAATGGCACTTCATACAACAGAACCAGTGCAAGATGGTTAGAATAAAACAATAACACTACTATGATAGTTTCAAATACAGATGTGAAGTTTGTTGCAATGCAGAGGTATTGTTACAGACCAGGTTTATTTTTTTAAATCACAAAGTGCTGAAGTAACTCAGTGATCAGACAGCATCTGGGAAGGGTGACATTTCAGGTCTGGACCCTTGCTCAGATTTAGATCCTGAGAAAGGGTCCTGACCCAAAACATCGCCCGTCTATTCCCTCCCCACATGCTGCCTGACCCACAGAGTTCCCCCAGTGCTTTGTGTTTTGCTCAAGCTTACAGCATCTGCAGTTCCATGCGTCTCCAAGGATTAATTTAGAAAAAAGACAGTGATCAAAATAATGTTTGCATTAATAACGGAAAGTTGACAACAAAAAATAAAAAAAGTTTAAACATGAAAAGGTGGGTTTTGAAATGAGGAAGAAATATAAAAACTACAATGAGAAAGGTAGTACATAGTACTATGGTTTGAAATAACTTTAGATTCAGTTCAAGGCCTTTCCCAACCTTTTCCGTCCCGTTTACCCCTGTCAACTTTAATAGTACATTACAATGTTATTTCACTTATTTATGAACAACTAATGATGAACAGTTACCGGTATACCAGAACCAAACAGTCAGACAATGAGAAAATATATGTACAAATCCAGAATCAACAAATTTCCCCCCCGGATAGGCGAAATTTCCCCCCGGGGGTAAATTTACCCCAGGTTGGGAACCCTTGGCCTAGATGATTTCAGTTTTGCCTCAGCTGTTTGCATCATCAAAATCACCAGATTGCAGTTGACTCATTGAACACAAACCAAAATGTGTTTTCGTTGGAAGCCTTGTATAGTAACCGTGGTGAAGTTTAAGTGTTGTACATCAAAGAATGTGTCACTCACCAGAGTAAAGTTCCCCAAGATGTTGAACTGGTGTTAATTTATAAAAAAACCTTGCAGCTTTGAATACCAGTTTTGGCACTATAATATCTGTGAATCAGATTTGCCGATATCATATCCCTGCAACTGTAAAAGCAACCTACCTTTCCCCCAACACAACATTATCTATTGATTATATATTTCAACAATATCACTTTGTCATTCAAATCCCCAATGTCTAGTAAACTATCTATTTTCGCACTGCTAGAATCTAGCATGACCTCCCAAAAGAATCCATCATACATCTACTTTATCAATGCGTTTATTGTTGATATTCTTCCGAGCTTTCCTATCCAATTCCAACAGTGCAAATTTTTTTAAATATTGTGATATTGGAGACCACATATAATTGAATCTGTCCTTGTGCCAGAATATTTGTAGACAACTGTAAAGTAGTCACTTAGAAGATTGGCAAAGCTCATCTGCACAGTTTCTTTTCAAGTTAAGAGTTTTAGCTGTGGTAACATTTAAATAACATTTATGTAATAAATTAGAGTAGTTAGAACATAGAACATTACAGCACAGGAACAGGCCCTTTGGCCCACAATGTCCATGCTGAACGATTAAACTAATCTCCTCTGCCCACATACGATCTAGAAATGTCCATTCCCTACATATCAATGCCTACCAGCTGCACCACTGTGCCATTCTTTATGTCACCGTCTCTCTCTTATGGTAGACTATGGTGTGCTACCACAAATTGTATGGTCACACACAAATTAAGAGTTTAAACTGTATCTAATAGACAATGTCCATGTCTTGTTTTAGCTGTTAATTTAACTGGACACCGTAATCGCAATTCAAATTACTGGATCACTATTTCTATTAAGCTTGGTACACTCAACAATCAGAACAGAAAGGTAATAATGGAAAGAAAATGAACAGCAAGTTCCCAAACGCAATCAACACAGGAGAAACATTGAATATGAGAAGATAGACACAAAAAGCTGGAGTAACTCAGCGGGTCAGGCAGTATCTCTGGAATAGGTGACATTTCGGGTCGAGACCCTTGTTTACAATGTCTATGTCCTCTATGTCTACAAAGCCCTCAATGGGCTTGCCCCCTCCTACATTAAAAGTCTTCTCACCCACCACTCCACCTCCAGGTCCCTCAGATCGGTCGACTTGGGGTTGCTGAATATCCCATGGTCTAGGCATTAGCTTAGGGGCGACCGCGCCTTTGCAGTTGCAGCCCCTAGACTGTGGAACAGCATCCCCCTTCCCATCAGAACTGCCCCCTCCATCGACTCTTGTAAGTCAAGACTAAAATCTTATCTATACTCCCAAGCCTTTCCGGATGTCCACTGAGCGAGAGCTATATGTAAGAACCTCTTTATTCCTATACTGAAATCCTCTTGTTATGAAGGCCAACATTCCATTAGCTTTCTTCACTGCTTGCTGTACCTGTAAGCCAACTTTCAGTGACCGTTGTACAAGGATGCCCAGGTCTCGCTGCACCTTCCCCTTTCCTAACCTAAGACCACTGAGATAATAATCTGCCCCCTTGTTTTTGCCACCAAAGTGGATAATCTCACATTTATCTATATTATACTGCATCTGCCACGCATCTACCCACTCACTCAACCTGTCCAGGTCACCCTGCAACCTCCTGACATCCTCTTCACAGTTCACACTGCCACACAGCTTTGTGTCATCCGCAAACTTGCTAGTGTTGCCCCTAATTCCATCTTCCAAATGATTAATATATGGTAAATAGTTTGCGGCCCCAACAACGGGCCTTGTGGCACTCCACTTGCCACTGCCTGCCATTCTGAAAAGGACCCGTTCACTCCTACTCTTTGCTTCCGGTCTGCAACCAATTTTCTATCCATGTCAACACCCTACCCCCAATACCATGTGCTCTAATTTTAGTCATTGGTGAGAATGGAGAGAGAGAATGGTCTTCGAGTCAGGTTTATGCACTCATTCTTACAGACTAGATGGATACTACAAGCCTGGAGATAGTCTCTTGCTATCATGAATGTTTAAATTGGGAGAAAATATAATTTAAAAATCCTTTAGAAAACTACATGCTAAAGAACACAAGGGAAAATAATCAAATGTAATAATCTTTAGTCAATGGCAGTCCTATGACAATATTTTGGCAAACTTTTTAAAACTTGCATTTCTAATCAAAACCATATTTTATGTTTCTTTTGCACTGCTGACTGACTGGAAAGTATTCCTCGATAATCAGAACGAATCCGGGTTTCTTCAAATGGCCAAAACATGTTTTCAATTGAAAATGAGTTGCATTCTCAGCTCTATTTTAACATATTTATTTTCTTTAATATAGAAGAAAAACTCGTAAAACTCAAGAATCTGTTTTCAGTTGAAACCGAACTGCTGTGCTAATATCATAATGGCATTTTGTGATTATGGATAGGAATAGTTTAGAGGGATATGGGCAGAGGGTGGTGAATCTGTGGAACTTATAGCCACAGAAAGCTGTGGAGGCCGTCAATGGATGCTTTTAAAGCAGAGATTGACAGATTCTTGATTAGTATGGGCATCAGGGGTTATGGGGAGAAGGCAGGAGAATGGGCTTGTGGGGGAAGATAGATCAGCCATGATGGAATTGTGGAGTAGATTTGATGGGCCTAATTATGCTACTTTAATTTATGAAACACAGGTAGGCGGGACTGGGGCAGCTTGGACAGCATGGGCAAGTTGGGCGAAAAGGCCTCTTTCCATGATGTCTGATACTATGACTGAGGGCACACTCAATCAGATGCATCTGATCCATTGAATTAAGTCAAAATACATTAAGGATCTCTGACATAGCAACTTAATTTTCTTGTGCAGATTTCTTTATTTCTAGAATGGAAAAGACAATCACATGCCGATTCAAATATTCCAGCATTTTTCCAGATGACTAATTCTGGAAATGGATCGTACACTCCAACTTCCAATTCGACTCTGACACTCAAAAACTATTAGTCTTAGAGCAATACAGCATGGTAGCAGTCCCTGCTTGCATTTGACCCATTGCCAAATCCTTCCTACCGAAGGTAGATACAAAATATTGGAGTAAATCAATGGGTCAGGCAGCATCTCTGGAGTGAAGGAATGCGTGACATTTCGGGTCGAGACCCTTCTTCAGACAGAAGACTCTCACTGCTCCCCCTCTGAACTCAAGGTAATTCCTTCCTATCCCTATATATGTCCAAACACCTTTTGAAAGTCGTAATTGGATCCAGTTTATAGTTTCCTTTGGCAGCTCATTCCAGAAATGGACTACCCTGTGAGTGTAAAGGTTTCTTCCGCCGAAGTCCCTCTTAAATTTCACCCTCTCATCTTAAGCTTATACCCGCTAAATGTAGAAGGCTCTACCCTGGGATAATGACCGAGTATTTATCCATACTTCAATAGAGTCCCCCTCAGCCTTGCATGCTGCTAAGTAAAAAGGCCCAATTTATCCGGCATACCCAAGAAGCCTGCAAGTCCCAGTAACATCCTGGTGAACCTCTTCTGCACCCTTTCCAACTTAACGACCTCCTTCCTATAGCTGGGTGAATAGAACTGCACACGGTGCAAATGTGGTCACACCACGATATGCAGTCCCAACTGTTGTGCACAACTCACTTCACTCTGTAGGCCAAATACATTCTTTACCATACTGTTCACGTGAATCGCCACTTTTAGGAAACCGTCCACTTGTACGACCAGATCTCTCTGTACTACAACGCTCTCCAGGGCTCCACCATTCACAGTGTTAAGACCTGCCCCGGTTTCACATTAAAAAAGTGCAGCACCCAACACTTGTCAGAATTAAATTCCATTCGCCATTCCTTAGCCCACCTTCCCACCTGTTTCATAAATTATCCTGTGGTAAACCTCAACACGTGTAAAAAGACTAACTTCAGAAAATCAATCAATAACCAACTGATATTTGGGGATAGTAGGATTCACCACAATCCCACTATCCCCATTAAAATAAACAGACTCTGCACATTGTGTGTAGGAAAGAAACTCCAGATGCTGGTTTAAATCGAAGGTCGATACAAAATGCTGGAGCAACTCAGCGGGACAGGCAGCATCTCAGGAGAGAAGGAATGGGTGACATTCGACCCGAAAAGTCACCCATTCCTTCTCCCCAGAGATGCTGCCTGTCCCGCTGAGTTACTCCAGCATTTTGTGTCTACCAATTTAAACCAGCATCTGCAATTCTTTCCTACACACTTTATACTCTTGAGTATTCCCCATTCACACTGGAGTCCTGAAATGTTCTGGAACTAGTGCTAAGACACATAGGTAGCTTGAGGCAGAATCACAAGCTTTTTTCAGTAAAATCACAGTCAAGAGGCTTTATTAATGCTGACACCCCAGTGGTGGTTTTGAATGATGAGATGGCCTCATCCATGCAGTTCAGGCATCCTTTGTTATAAATGCAATCCCTTGACATATTGTTAATTGCTGGTTAACATTTACCTTTGTAAACACAATGAAGTCACTAAACAACTCTTTCATGTTAGAATTACTGTGACTGGTTCAAAAGGAGTCTCTTAGAAGTAGAAAACACTGAGGAGTCATCGTACAAATCAACATTCTTTTGCAAATGAACATCATCTTCCATTGCTATTGCCATTGCAGCTTATCCTAGTTCTAAAAATCACTACATAAAGAATTCTATACATTTCCACCCTGATACACAACAGATGGGAAAGCCAATTCCTAATTTAAGGCATGTTAACATTGCATATTCAACATTCCCACAGCCTTATTAACAGCTATACAACAGTTAAATAACAGTGAATACTCCTCAATTGTACTTAATGGCTATTGAATGCTTTGGGATTTCATGAGATTGTGATAATCGTCAAAGTGTCTTGTAATCGAGTGTACGGACTTTCACAAAGTATGTGACGTGCCTTGTAATAAGCTTGTCAGTAAACAAATCCCAGAATATAAAATAAACAATGGCTTAGAATACTCTGGCAGTGAGCAGTTATTTCTTGTGTTGAAGGAAGGCACACAGTGGTGTTCCTCAGGGTTCCATGTTGAATATTAAAGCTTTACACATGGGTATACAGGGCATGATTTAAAAAAAAACTGCAGAGCATACAAAATGTGGAAGTCTGGTGAACATTAGGAGAGTGTGGGACTGCTGAGAATGGATTCTCATGCGGCAGATGAAATTTAATGCGGATATGCGTGAAGTGAACCTTTCAGATTTAGATCAGAATGGTTTATTCTAAAGTACACTGGGGTGCAATGAAATGCCTTGTTTGCATGAAGCTCAGAGTACATAGGACACATGATGGTAATGCAACAATAAATACAACGATGAACGCATAACAGCAGATTGGTGCAAAGGTGAGAGTGCAGTCTGAAATAGTGTGAGAACAAAAGCAGAGGAATAACATAATAATCTCGTGATGTGAAGTGAGAGTATGCTGCAGCACCTCTGGGAAGGGGTTGTGAGAGAAGTGATTGCTTCAGGAGTCCGATAGAAGTGGGGACGTCCAGGCTTTCAAGCTCCTGTATCTTCTCCCGGAAGATAGAAGAGAAAAGGGAATGATACTTCCAGCCTTCATGATGCAATGGACCATCAGGGCGGACTGGATGGAAGGAAGTGATGAGAGTGTGATGGGCTGGGCTATGTATGTTCAATACTCCCTGTAGGTTCAGGTGATCAAGAACAAAGGAGCTGCCCACCAAGCTGAGATGCATCCTGTCAGAATACTTCATAGAGAGCATCTGTAGAAGTTTGAGATAATCCTCATGGGCCTGCCAAATCTTCTGTGACACCAAAAAGTAAATACACTGATGTGCTTTCACAATCACTGCATCAATGTGAAGCGACCAGGTTTGGATGCCAATGCTTCGAGTTCAAAGCAATCCTACGGACGCTCCATTGATGTTTTGCCTCTAGATCAGCCAGGGTTACTGATGACCTTTTCCTTCCATCCTGTCTTGAGAAAGCCCGTCTTCTACTCAGCACTCAGACAATTTGTAAATTCATTTAAAAGGCTTTGCAATAGCCACTTCATCTACAAGTCCATGGGCAGGAAATTAATCCAAGTTTGCAGGTGAGCAAGTTACCTACCTACTACGGAATTGTTATGATTATTTGCAAATCTTCTCATTCAAGTTTTATCATAGCACATAGAACAGCACACCACTGGACCAGGCCCTTCTGTCCACAATGTTGGTGCCAAATATGATGTCAAGATTTTTATCTGCCTGCACATAATCCATATCCCTCCCTCCATTCCCTGCATATCCATATATCATTTCTTAAATGTCACTATTGTAACAGTCTCCACTACCACCTCCAGCAGCATATTCCAGGCACCCACCACCCTCTTCAACAAAATATGCCCCGCACATCTATATAACTAAAAATCTCATCTTGACCATTTCTTGTCTGCGCTGTATATTGATTTTAGAAAAAACGCTACCATATATCGCTATGATTTTTGACCATCTTACTCAGTCCTCCTCCGCTGAGGCAGCCCTGAGGATTTTTCTGATTGATGAAAAATAAAAAAAATTATGAGTGTTTGAAAAATCTTGAGATCAGCTGATTGGTTCTCTTGCCTGTCAATCACCACGATGAAGATCACCACAATCCCGCACTCCACCTGAAATGCTATGAAAAAGAGTTTGGTGGCCCGCACTCTGCTTGAAAGGCTATGAAATGTAATTTGGTAGCCCGGACTCTGCTTGAAATGGAATTTCAAGGAATAGCCGTAAGTGAACTGCCAGCCCACCAGCCCCGAGTGACTGAGCTGCCAGCCCACCAGGCCTGAGTGACTGAGCTGCCAGCCCACCAGGCCTGAGTTGCCAACCTGCCAGGCCTGGGTGACTGAGCTACCAGCCCACCAGGCCTGAGTGACTGAGCTGCCAGCCCAATAATCCATTTGGCCCACAAAGTTATGCCTTCCAGTATTTGATATTTCCATTCTGGGTAAAAGGTTCCAATTGTCTACCCTATCTATGCATCTCATATTTTGAACCCATTTCAAGAGAGGATATAAATATTTAATTCTGATGTAACCTCTTCAATTAGAGAAATATTTTTTCACAAATTATTGCTATATCATATAATTTCTGTCTTCATATTTTCTCATTTCCAAATAGGACTAGGCCTGGTTTTTCTAGCCAGAGAAATGATTTGGACCAACATATATGTTAACCACTGGAAGTTTGATTTGTAGAGAGGCCCGTGATTTGTAGAGAGTAAATAGCAATTTGCAGCAGGATCTTGATCAATTGGCCAGGGGGTTGAGGAATGATTGATGGAATTTAACTCAGAAAAATGTGAGGTGCTGGATTTTGGGAGGTATGGCTCCGGGTAGTGTTGTATTAGAGGGTTCTTTGGAAGAACAGACTAGCCACTGTCCCTATTTCCACCAAGATGGGCATACCAGCAGCAGTGCGCTTACCACCAGGTGCTGATGAACACTGGCTGAACTGGAGATCTCTCAACCGACTGAACCGGGGTCGGGCGGTCAAGGGTGACAATGCCCAAACGGGGCTACAATGAGGGTTCAACAACCTGTGACTGTGGCACACAGACCCAGACAATGCAACACCTACAGCAATGCTCATTGCTGGATAATCCAAGTACTACTGCAGACCTTGCACTTAACACTCCAATAGCGCAACGATCTGTACAGCAGTGGCGAGCCACTATATTGTATAAGGACACAAAAAAAAAGAAAGAAGAGGTTCTAGAAGTGCAGGTGCATAGTTCCCTGAATGTGGTCACAAGTAGATTGGGTGGTCAAAAAGGCTTTTGGCACATGGTCTTCATCAGCCAGAGTATTGAGTATAGAAGTTGGGAGGTCATGTTGCAGTTGTACAAGACATTGGTGAGACCACATTTAGAGAATTGGTTTCAGTTCTGGGCACCGTGTTATGGGAAAGATGTTGTCAAGCAGGAAAGGGTACAGAGAAGATTCACGAGGATGTTGCCAGGACTAGAGGGTCTGAGCTATAGGGAGAGGTTGAGTAGGCTGGGACTCTATTCCTTGGAGCACAGGAGGATGAGGGGTGATCTTGGGTGGGCGGCGCGACTCACGCCGCAGCGGCCTCTGCAGTCCGTCTGTCATTTTTTTTGTTTTATGTCTCATTTGAATGTAGTTTAAAGTGCTTTTTTAAAAAACTGGGTACGTGTGTGGGGGCGGGGGTTGGCTTCCGCAATGGCGACTTCTCCCGCCCGAGTTGCGGGGTTGAAAATTACCTGGAGCGGGGCCTTGCATCTCCCGGCATGGCTTTAAATGGCCGCGGGACTTGCTAGCGCACGCCGGGGGCTCCAACACCAAGACCCGGAGCACGGCCTTGCATCACCCAGCGCAGCTTTAATGGCCGCGGGACACTTGCCATTGTATCAAATTGTATCATTGTATCATTATAGGGGTGTATAAGACCATGAGAACAATAGATCAGGTAGATGCACAGCCTCATGTCCACAGTCGGTGAATCGAGGACCAGAGGACATAGGATTAAGATGAAATTATTTAATAGGAACCCGAGGGGTAACTTTTTCCACACAGAGGGTGGTGGATGTATGGAACAAGCTTCCAGAGGAGGTAGTTGAGGCAGGAACTATCCCAACATTTAAGAAACAGTTAGACAGGTACATGGATAGGACAGGTCAGGTTTGGAGGGATATGGACCAAATGCTGGCAGGTGGGACTAGTGTAGCTGGGACATGTGTGGGCAAGTTGGACCGAAGTTTCCACACCGTATCACTCTATTTCTTTGACTCTAAATCTTTCAATCCATCGAGGTAAGGAATCAGGGGGTATGGAGGGAAAGCAGGTACAGGATACAGAGTTGGATGATCAGCCATGATCATATTGAATGGCGGTGCAGGCTTGAAGGGCCGAATGCCCTACTCCTGCACCTATTTTCTATGTCTCTATAACTCGTTACTTCGAGACTCAGCCCAGCTCTGTTTATGGTGATGCAATCGATCCTTCTTCTTCTTCTTCTTCTTGCGTATGGCGTGCACAGCCTAAAGTTGTAGGACAACTTGTTCTATTCGATTGTGCATGCCAGGTTGATTGCATTCGTCGAAACAGGGCGGACCACATGAAGGTTGCAATCTTCCACCCCACAATCGATCCAATCTTGGTGCACAACCTTGAAGTCCAACCTCACCCAGAGCACCTTCTGACGGACCACCGCCAGAACGATTTTGCATCCAGTAAAACCTTGCTCACAAGTTTAAAGCACTTTATACTTAGTACTTCAAAAGAAAAATTGTGAATGTCTTAAATATTTTAAATGTTTTAAAAACTGAAAATAAAACAAGTTAATTTTTTAAAAGATAAATCACAATTGCTCTAATGAGTTTTAGCAATCAAATACTTAAATACAGTAATTAAATAACGACTCTTCTTTCTACTTACCAAGTTGTCCACTGCCTCTTGGACAAGTGCAAGGTTTAGTGGACAGTTTTCCCAACCTGAAGTGCTTGCAAATCAGTAGAAATATGCATTCTCTCATTGGCGATTAGTCCAAAGGGAGAGTGCAAGTGTTATAGGGCCAACGATAAGCTGAACAGGAATTCTTTTTTCCCCCCAAAATAGGCTTTATTCAAGTACTAAATATATACAATACAGGAACCGTGCAAAAACTCCATGCAACATTCTCGGAGGCTATACCTACATTCAATACTGCTTACGCAAATTTACCCCCCATCCTTGCCACTCATGTGGCCCACTGGTGTGGAATCCCTTTCACATAAGAGATTAGTATACAAACTTAAAGCACACGGTATTGGGGGTTCAGTATTGATGTGGATAGAGAACTGGCTGGCAGACAGGAAGCAAAGAGGAGTAAACGGGTCCTTTTCACAATGGCAGGCAGTGACTAGTGGGGTACCGCAAGGCTCAGTGCTGGGACCCCAGCTATTTACAATATATATTAATGATTTGGAATGGTATGTTAGCATTCATAGCAAAAGGATTTGAGTATAGGAGCAGGGAGGTTCTACTGCAGTTGTACTGGGTCTTGGTGAGACCACACCTGGAGAGATGGTTCACCAGACTGATTCCTGGGATGTCAGGACTTTCATATGAAGAAAGACTGGATAGACTCGGCTTGTACACGCTAGAATTTAGAAGATTGAGGGGGGATCTTATAGAAACTTACAAAATTCTTAAGGGGTTGGACAGGCTAGATGCAGGAAGATTGTTCCCGATGTTGGGGAAGTCCAGAACAAGGGGTCACAGTTTAAGGATAAGGGGGAAATCTTTTAGGACCGAGATGAGAAAAACATTTTTCACACAGAGTGGTGAATCTCTGGAATTCTCTGCCACAGAAGAGAGTTGAGGCCAGGTCATTGGCTAGATGTAAGAGGGAGTTAGATGTGACCCTTGTGGCAAAAGGGATCAGGGGGTATGGAGAGAAGGCAGGTACAGGATACGGAGTTTGATACTCCTGCACCTAATTTCTATGTTTCTATGTTATTTTTGAGGGGCGTCTCCACCACACCCTGCCCCCCCATGCCCAGCAACGGAAGAACCCTAGGCAGTGGTCCTCCCCCACAGAGGCTTGCCATTGGCTGCACCAAGGGTCAGTGTCCCTCAGCACGTACTCCTGCAGTCTGTAGCGGGCCAGTCGGCAACATTCCCCGACGGACATCTTGCTCCGCAGGGAGGTCAAAGCTCGGGCAGACCAAAGAGCGTCTTTCACCAAGTTGATGACCTTCCAGCAGCACTCGATGTCAGTCTCTGTCACTCATTCTGGGAACAGACCGTAAATCAGAGTCCTCGGTGACGGAGCTGTTCGGAATAAATCGTGGCAGGGACTCTTGCAAACCTCACCAGACTTTCTTTGCAAATCCACACTCTGCAAAGAGGTTGACAACCATCTCCTCTCCATAGCAGCCGTCCCGAAGGCAGCATGTGCTGATAGTGAGGTTCCGACAGTGCAGGAAGGATCTGACTGGGAGGGCTCCCCTCACCGCCAGCCAAGCCAGGTCTTTATGCTTGTTGCCGAGTTCTGGCGATGAGGCATTTTGGCAGACAAGCTGGGCTCTGGGAACCACAGCACAAAATCCATGGAGTCATTTCCCTGCAGGACATTCCGTGCTGACCACTGTCCGATAGACTTGTGGGCGGTGTTGGTCCGGAAGAACCTCTCCACATACAGCAGATGGTGCAGCAATGTCCAGTTGACTGGCACATTGTGTGGCATCTGCACCAGGCCCATCCTTCATAACACTGGGGACAGGTAGAACCTCAGCAAGTAGTGACACTTGGTGCCCACGTGCCTTGGCTTTACGCTCTGTCTGATGCAGCCACACACGAAGGTGGCCATCAGGGTGAGGGCGACATTGGGCACGCTTTTACCCCCGCTGTCTGCCGACGTGCATTGTGGCATGCCGTTAAACCCTCGACCCCCAGATGAACTGGAAGACGGCTCGGGTGATCCCTGCGGCGTAGGAGGGACAGGCAACCCTTGCGCCAAGTACAGAAGCCCCGAGAGCACCTCACACCTGATAACCAAAAAATGTGTCCAGGAAAGTCCACGCCATGCCCGTGGCTAGAAGCTCCGAAGACCACTGCAGTCAGTTCAATACAACAGACGAACAAAACGGTGAGACAGGGCAACCCTGCCTGACCAGAACCAACGGGAAAGTTGTCTGATTCCCACAAATTGATTTGGACTGCACTACAGATATCGGTGTGGAGCAGTTGGATCCAATTTCCGATTCCCTCCCCAAAGCCCATTTTGGAGAGCACGTCCCTCATGTACGTGTGCGATATCCGGTAGAAGGCCTTCTCCTGGTCCAAGCTGACTAGGCACCTTTCTGTCCACCCAGCAGCGCCAGGCTGTCTGAGATTTTCCTGCCAGCTATCAAATCAAGTATCCTTTATTGTCATTCAGACTTTTCAGTCTGTACGTAATTTCGTGCCTTGCAGTCATAACATAGAATAAAATACCAAAACACACAATAAACACAAATTTAACATCCACCACAGTGAGTCTACCAGGCACCTCCTCACTGTGATGGAAGGCAAAAGTCTTAAAGTTCTTGTCTCTTCCCTCCCTGTTCTCCCTCTGCGTTGAGGCGATCCAGGCCTCCGATGTTGTGACCCCGCCGGGTAATGGTAAGTAAATCCCGCGGCTGAATCAGAGCTCCGCGAACGGGTCGGTTCAAACTCCGCGGCCCGGGGTGGTCGAAGCTGCCGCCCTCCAGTCCATCGGACGAAGCTGTTGTTGCGGGAGCTCCGGAAAAACAGGTCACCAACCTGGGACCTGCGAGCTCCCGACGATGTAGTCCACTGGGTCTGCGGCCGAGCCTCCGAAGTCGGGTCGCCGCCACCACAGCCCCGAAGTCACCAGCCTCACGTTGGTAAGTCCTGGCTGGCTCTGCCTCCGGAGCCTCGAGGTCGGTCCCAGTTGCAGGCCGCCAGCTCCGCCATTAGGCCTCAGCGCAGACGGAGACGGGGATACGACAAGAAAAGGTCACCTCCCCCCCGAAGGAAGAGACTAAAAACATGTTTCTTCCACCCCCCCCCCCCCCCCCACATACACAATCAAAATAAACTAAAACTAACTAAAACAGGACAAAAAGAAAACAAAAAAAAGAAAAGACGTCGGTTTGAGAGGTGGCTCACCCATCCCAGAATAGACTTGACCCGGTGGGTGATGGCCTTAGACAGGATCTTGTAACCAACATTCAACAATGTGATGGGTCTCCAATTCCTTATATCATTTATCTCCCCCTTCTGCTTGTAGATTATGGTGATGCTGCCTTTCATCATAGAGTCTGACATGCTGCCGGCTATAAGCATGTCGTTGCACACTTCCAGCAAGTCCGGGCCCACCCAGTCCCACAGAGCCGAATACAACTTGGCCGGTAAGCCATTGCTTCCGGGAGTTTCACTCAAGCCAAAGGAACGGATGGAGCCAGTCAACTCCTCTAGGGTCAGTGGTTGGTCCAGACTTTCCCGCTTGCTGTCCTCCAAGATCTCCATGGCCTTTCTGTCGAACAAATCCGCATAAAAAGTTTGACAGATCCTCAGCATGTCCGTGGGGTGGAAGATTGCAACCATCATGTGGTCCACACAGTTTCGACGAATGAAATCAACCCGGCGTGCACATTCAAATAAGATGAAATAGAACAAGTTGTCCTACAACTTTAGGCTGTGCACGCAATATGCAAGAAGAAGAAGCATGTCCATCTTCAAGGATGTTACCGAGCCGTCCTCCTCCCTCAGGTTGTTCATCACAGAGCTCCCCCGTGAACCTTTTGGAAGAAGACTTAACAAGGCAGTGGTCAGAGAAAAACAATGGCTGGTGTGGCTGATCGTTACGTCCTTCGACATGAAGAGTAAGTCTATTTGGGACCGGACTGAACCGTCCGATCTGGGACCCACCTGCAGGGTCGCTGAAGGCTTTGCGTCTTTGACCGTCTCCATCAGGAGCTTGGAGGTGCTGTCCAGTCTGCGGTTGGCACTGCCGGATCGTCCAGCCGCATCGATAATGCAGTTGAAGTCACACCATCCACACACTTCTTCTTACCAATATTTTGCAGTTTCAAAGTTCTGACTGCACCCTCCTTCAGTCACAAACCTCACCTCCTTCCAATTATTATTTATTTTTTAAAATCCATCACTTGCAGTCCCAAAACCACCAACACTCTGGAACTCAGTACTCCTCACCCTTCTTTGCCAAAGATGTAATCAATTCTATTGACAACTACCTTTAAAAACCTTTGACTGGAGTCATTATTTTCCTGTAGTAATTTGTTTCTTAATACATTAAATTCAATATATTTATTGTTTGCTAACCCACTACTTGAGCTCCTTGTAGCCCAAACGACTCTTTGTTTCAAATGGCAACCTCCACACCTGCTTCAGCATGCTTTCGACTGGGAGCGCAGCCTCTGAACACATTGGTCCTCTGCTCTGAACTCCCTCCATAATAAAGGGTACACAAAATTGCTGGGGAAACTCAGCGGGTGCAGCAGCATCTATGGAGCGAAGGAAATAGGCAACGTTTCGGACCAAAACCCTTCTTCAGACTGATGGGAGGTGGGGAGAAGGAAGGAAAAGGGGAGGAGGAGGAGCCCGAGGGTGGGCGGATGGGAGGGTGGGAGGAGACAGCTAGAGCGTAAGGAAGGGGAGGAGACAGCAAGGGCTAGCAAAATTGGGAGAATTCAATGTTAATGCCATCCGGACGCAAGGTCCCCAGACGGAATATGAGGTGCTGTTCCTCCAATTTCCGCTGTTGCTCACTCTGGCAATGGAGGAGACCCAGGACAGAGAGGTCGGATTGGGAATGGGAGGGGGAGTTGAAGTGCTGAGCCACCGGGAGTTCAGGTAGGTTATTGCGGACTGAGCAGAGGTGTTCGGCAAAACGATCGCCCAACCTACGCTTAGTCTCCCCGATGTAAATTAGCTGACATCTAGAGCAGCGGATGCAGTAGATGAGGTTGGAAGAGATACAGGTGAACCTTTGTTGCACCTGGAACGACTGCTTGGGTCCTTGAGTGGAGTCGAGGGGGGAGGTGAAGGGACAGGTGTTGCATTTCTTGCGGTTGCAACGGAAAGTGCCCAGGGAGGGGGTGGTGCGGGAGGGAAGGGAAGAATTGACGAGGGAGTTGCGGAGGGAGCGGTCTTTGCGGAAGGCAGACATGGGGGGAGATGGGAAGATGTGGCGAGTGGTGGGGTCGCGTTGGAGGTGGCGGAAATGGCGGGGGATTATGTGTTGTATTTGCCGGCTGGTGGGGTGAAAGGTGAGGACCAGAGGGACTCTGCCCTTGTTGCGAGTGCGGGGATGGGGGGAGAGAGAGCAGTGTTACGGGGTATGGATGAGACCCTGGTGTGAGCCTCATCTATGGTGGTGGAGGGGAATCCCCGTTCCCTGAAGAACGAGGACATTTCCGATGCCCTGGTATGGAATGTCTCTTCCTGGGAACAGATGCGGCGTAGGCGGAGGAATTGGGAGTAGGGGATGGAGTCTTTACAGGGGGCAGGGTGGGAAGACGTGTAGTCCAGATAGCCATGTGAGTCAGTGGGTTTGTAATGTATGTCGGTCAGGAGTCTGTCCCCTGCGATGGAGATGGAGATGGTGAGGTCAAGGAATGGTAGGGAAGTGTCGGAAATCGTCCAGGTGTATTGGAGTGCCGGATGGAAGTTGGAGTATACCCTCCATAATAATTGGATATAAACTTATACCCTCCATAATAAGTTTATTACGTTGTTTGGCTTTTCTAACCAATGTATCTTTATTATGTTGGAATCTGTAAAATTCCAATGATTACCTTTATTAAAACATCAATCTCTGCTAAAAAAAAAGTTATTTGGAATTGTCTATAACACATCAAATTCAAAATGAGCAAAGGAAGGGGGGGGGGGGGGGGGGGGATCTGAAGAAGGGTTTCGAAACGTTGCCTATTTCCTTCGCTCCATAGATGCTGCTGTACCCGCTGAGTTTCTCCAGCATTTTTGTGTACCTACCATTCTCTCCACAGATGCTGCCGAACCTGCCGGTATTTTCCAACAACACTTTATTTTGCTTAAAACTGCAGCATTTGCTCATTTGCAGCCTTGCATCTAAGGTCAAAAATAAAATGTTCATGTACACAATGAAAAAAAGATTCAACTGATTAATTTAGAAGTAACCCACCCAGAAGAGATTAATTTCACTTGATTACCTTCATCCAACAAAAAGCCAAATATTTGCTGCGCTCAATATAAGAATTCTTACCTAAGTCTGTAGATTTAACGGAATGAATGTATCTGCAGCAGAGGGGAAAAACCCCCCCACATAATCCTGTGTTAAAGAAACCAACATTTGAGATCCCACTTTTCCTAATATTCACACCATAACTTGCTCCAGGACCTTGTAATTCAATTAGTTGTTCATTGGTACATTGCATAACAAAAATGTCAAGTAAACTAAGTCCTTAAGTCAGAGTCATACAGCACAGAAATGGGCCGTTTGGACCAACTCACCCAAGCTAGTCACATTTGGCAATATCTGTTAATATCCAGCGCTCTGGATCTTAATGCAAAACGTAGAACTGCAAATTAAAAAAGGAAAATATAGTTTCCTCTCGCCAATTAAATCAACATTTATAAATGCAATAAACTATGCAATATTGAATTGCAAAATTTTACCATTATATACAAGTTAGATTCACATTTAAGGAACACCAACCATTACCTTTAAATTTAAAACAAAGTGATGGAGTAACTCAATACATCAGGAGCATCTGGGTTGAGAAATAGACAGAAGACGATTCAGTTCAGGACCCTTCAGTGGAGTCTGAAGCAGGAACCCGACAGGAAACGTCATCGATCCACAACGCTGCCTGACCCGAGATACTCCAGGGTTTCGGCCTATTTCCCTCGCTCCATAGATGCTGCTGCACTCGCTGAGTTTCTCCAGCACTTTTGTCTACCTTGAATTTTCCAGCATCTGGTGCTCCTTCTTAAATACTCTAGCACTTTGATTTTACTCAAGATTCCAGCATCTGTTGGTCCTTGTGTTTCAATCTTTTAATATTGAATATACCACCTCCAGTTTAAATTCCATTTGGAATATTTTGGAGGACCAAGAAACCAAGAATATAATCAGCTTTGGAAAACACCAAGCATTTCACATTTTCATTCCATGACTTTCTTATATTTATGAACACTTATTTTTACCATCTACCTAACTGGGCCCCAATGTCGGCAGCCACCAAATAAAGGGCAACCCCCTAAAACAGAAACAGGCAAAATGCAGCTTGGCCAGGAGTATTGGCATGTCACCAGATGATTCAAATAACTGACAACCAAGATTAAACATGCAAAACAAAGTGGTAGCAAAATTCAGCAGTTCAGGCAGCATCTGTGGAGGGAATGGGCAGATGACATTTTGGGTCAGAGGTCTTTAGAAGGGTCCTGACCCAAAACAGTTTATCTTTTCATGTTGAGTGGGTTTGAGTCCTACAATGTAAGAAGTGTACACAAAATATCTAAAATTCTCACCACTAGCTTCACAGAGCAAGAGTCACCTGCATTCAAAGTGAAATTCGGCAGGTTTATTTCTTAAGTCTGCAAACATGTTTGAATCAAGGTTGTCACACCTGTGTTAGTGACCCTCCAGAGAAAACTAATCCTACCCAGGGAGAAATGAAATTTACTGCACAAAACGGAAGACATCTCTTTGCTGCTGGCTCACGAATAAGATAATAGCAGATAATAGAATGAGATAAGTTGGTCCTCGCATGATCTTTCAATAAATATTCCTTTAATTGTTGTGCAAATTTGAGCCGTTTCAAAACCCAGGTCTTTTCTACCACCAACTACAATTCTGTCTTGTCAAATGTCTCCATGCACTCATCACATGCAAGGTTAAACTCCATGCAGGACCTGGGATCAAAATCCCAATGTAGTGGGATAGTTCCATCAGAAATAACCCACTGATGGGTATGGCATCATAAAGTCACTCACCCATAAAATGTTTAAGAAGGAACTGCAGATGTTGGAAAATCGAAGGTAGACAAAAGGGCTAGAGAAACTCAACGGGGTGCAGCAGCTTCTGAAGAAGGGTTTAGGCCTGAAACGTTGCCCATTTCCTTTGCTCCATAGATGCTGCTGCACCCGCTGAGTTTCTCCAGCATTGTAGTCTACCCATAAAATGGTTTGGAACAAAGGGAAAAATGATTTGATAAAAACTGCAAAACCAAATATTCCCATTACTGCTTCAATGTGCTCAAACTGGTATTTCTATAGAATTACACATCTTTCCCACATTAAATCTATGATTACAATTATCCCAGTGTAGATCAATGTCAACTCAGAATTCCCACAAATGTCAATAACTGAAAAAACATCGAACCTCCCAAATTATGTTCAGAATTAAACACAAAATACATTTTAAAGACACTAATTTTATTATTTTAAATTTGTTTAGTGCCACGAAAAAGGTACATTTTGTTTGTTTTTTACAAATTTAAACTCAATCTCAATTACTGTCACCCAGCTTTTTCTTGGGAAGTAGTTAAGATGTTACCACATTTAATTAACAGAAATTTGAAACAATTACACTGATTACTTGCAAGTTTTTGATATACCAGCAGGCCGTTTCCATACAACTCCCACAACAAATGGAACAGATTGAGTAAAGGTGGATCAGTGAAATAAAAATACAGCTACACATTTGAGGGCTTGCACAAGAAAAAGAGTGCTTTACACAGGATTAGAGTCAATGCTCCTCTGATCAATTGAATGGTACAGACCAATACTAAAAGTGATTAAAACCATCAACTGCATTTGAAGTACAGGAGTAGCAAAATTCTGACCTACAAGAGGGTTCATCACCCTCTGGTTACAACAGTTGTTGAAAACCCATGCATTAAAAAAGCCATAAGGTAATGGCTCAGATAGGTCTTCTCCTGAATGGAGGATTGTGTACCATAGGCATTGTACATTTGGCAACATTTCAGAAATTTACATTTACAATAAAACTGACAGAAAGCAACTCAACATACTGGTAAAAAGGCAATCACATCCCCAAAGTTAAACCCATTTCATTAAAAAGTGTAGAGAATACACCACCTCCTCTACCTGCCTAGTTTTGGTTCAAATTACACCATGTGGCAAAATGTGGCTGGGGAAAGACTTGTATAAAACACAAGTTAAAGTTATTTCCAACTCTCTGCAAAGGCAGATGCTAAAAATGTAAAAAGTGGGAAAAAAGAGGGTTACCCCAACTTCAAAATAAGCCAATTTCTTAGTTTGAAATATACAACAGTACTAGAATCTGTACAGACTAAAAATATCGTTTTTAAACAGATTTCAGTCATTTTCTGACAGTGTCTTTTTCCGCTTATACTGTTCGTTTTCTTGCTGGAGCTCCAGATTTTGGGCTCGCAGTCTTTCAATCTCCGCTTCCAGTTCCCGTAGTTTGTTTTCAATCAGTTCACCACCGCGGGCCACCTTCTTCCCTTCCAGGCGGCACCTCAGCCGGTTGTTCTCGTCCTCCAGCCTGGACAGGCACTTCTCCAGCTCCAGGTACTCTCGGATCAGTTCCTGCTTGCTCATATTCTGCAGGGTTTCGGCGTGATACTTCTCGTAAGTCTCGGAGAAGTCCTTCTGCAGGAACTCGCTGCCGTTGCCCCCCATGCCGTCGCTGCCACTGTCCTGATCCTCCTCCTCCAGCTCTTCCTCCTCGCTCGTCTCGTCCGACTTGCTGAGGCGCTTGGGGCAGACGCCGGTGTTGAGGTCGGGCTCCTCTTGGTTGTGTTCCTCCATCAGGAACTGGGTGGTGTTGTAGGGAGCCACGGTGAAGCCTTTGGCGAACATCTCGGCGCGGGTCTTGGCCGCCCGCACGCTCTCCCTCTCGTCCAGCTGCTTCTTCTCCTCCCACGACAGCTTGAAGTACGGCTTCCAGCGCCGCTTCTTCTTCGACGGCCTCCTCCGGTGCTTCCTCTTGCCTCCTCCTCCTCCGCCGCCGCCAACCGCCTCCTCCGCTCCCTCCTCCTCCTTGCGCCGGGACGCCTTGTTTCTGCCACCGCGCAGCCCGCGGAGGGGCCGCAGCGGCGCCCGCCCTCTGCTGTCACGGAATGGCTCGGCCTGCGCTCCGGCCACCGAGCCCGGGGCAACAGCGGGCGGCTGTCCATCCCCGACCGTCACCTCCGAAACCACCGGCCCGCTCATGTCCCTAGTGCTAAGCAGGAGCTTGGTTTATTTTAATCGTCCTTTTTACTTGACGCGCCACTGGCGCCTGCCAGACCGCCCCTCACAACCTCTCCACTCAACTGCTGTTGCTGTCGCCCGAGGTGGCCTTTATATATCGGCGGTGACGCCAGACTGCGCATGTGTTTGACGCGCACGGCCTTGCGGGAGTTGTAGTCCGATTGATCCCCACCCCCAACGCGAGCTGCTGATTTGCAAACTCTAGCCCCCACAAACCACGGCGGCAAACCGCCCGCCATCCGTCGCGAACCACGGCTACAGTCCCGCCTCCACTCAACGCCCATTGGTTCAGCTGCGCCCGTCGTTGTCAACGTGTAGGTTGAGCAACGACGCTTGACGGGTTCATCCTGCTGTCAATCAGAGCCAGAGGACGAGGTCCCGCCTCCCTAACGCTTTGGTTTGAATCGGGGAGAGAGATCCTTCCGCTCGGCACAGAGGCGGCACTGCCATTCTCACAGTGGGGGCAATCAATGTAGAGTTAACATTAAATTATAATATACTTGTCAATTGCATGTTGTTCTTTATGAAATCCATGATTTCTAATTAAATGACCACTCATTCATATTTTACTGTAGATCTGATTTGATTACAACCGTATGTATAATTGTATTGTTCACGATGATAACAACCTGCGAAGAGCAAGTCCATCCAAGCAGTCACGTAGTCACTGCGAGGAGGCCGAAGCGAATGTTTGTTGGGGGGCAGGCGGTTAATAACAGCTCGATGTTGTGGTTTAGTGCAGCCTCCCTGCCCTGCTGCTGCCCAAAGGCCAGGTTGTGAATGGAGACCCGGTGTCGGGCGGGGGTTACCGAGCAAGTGCGGGGCTCAATGTTCCCGACGGAGGGCGATTCTCTCCCTCTCCCCCCCCCCCCCCCCCCCGAGCGGAGGGAAATAGTCCGGGACTCGCTGTCTCCCCGGCGGAGGGATACGGTCCGGGACACTCCCTGCCTCGTCCCGGCGGAGGGATACATACGGCCCCGGAGTGTGAGTGGAGTGGGGAGGCGGGTGGATCATTCGGCCCCAAACCCCCACAATCAGCGAAATCAGCCCCGGCCCCACGACGACGCCAAACAAAATGGAGGGGCTGTGCTTTTTAAAAGCTGTCTTGAGTGGCCCAGCATTTCGATGCAGACCCCGAGTTGTCGAGCGCCTTCCCCGGACAGCGGTCGACAGGGTGCCCGGGGCAGGTCAGCCTCGCGTCCCTCACACTCAGTCACACAATGTGTACCTGAGGGCGTTATCAAACCTTCAGTTTTAACATAAACATTATGTTGGTGTTAATTACCACATCCTGACATAAACGCATCCAATGGGAAATGTCTTTTGAGATATAAGATATAACCTCGGATTTAATTTCTAGAGGTCGAGTCAATCATATGCGGAAACAATTCAGGTTAAAATCTAGTTAAAGAGTCGGTGCTGGAGTAACTAACTGCGGGTCACTCCAGCATTTTTTCGTTTTGTCCAGCATCTGCAGTTCCTTGTGCCTCCTTCAAATCATGTTACTTGGGAAATTACAATATAGATTAAAATTCCTGTAACTAGGCCCTTATCAAGTCATTTGATTGTATTTAAAATTTAATAAACATCTTAGTTAGTGCTTATATATCAAACCACAAAGGTAGATTATCAGTGCTTCATTATTTTAGATTATGTATTTCATGTACATTCAGTATATGCATTCAGTAAAGTCTGCCATTTTTGGGATACTGCTGTACAATTCACATGACATTCCGTCAGATGTCATCTAATGACAGTCATCTATTAGGAAAGAAACATTCTTATTAGCAAATTGGAAGGCTTTGGCTCAAATTTGCTGCCAACATTTATGGGGGCCCCTGTGACACTTGAGGCCGAGTCCCACAACGCAACCCGTTCCCCAACGCAATATTCCATCACTCACCCGTTCCCCCAATGCAACCCACCCCACCCCCCCTCCAACGCAATATTGCACCCTCCCGAATAGCCCACAACTACGCAGGCACGGTTTCATTTCCCTTCATCCCCCCAGCCCCCCCCCCCCCCCCCCCCTTCTTTCCCCTCCCCCCATCCCTCCCTCACCTCTTCCTCCCTCTCCTTTGCCCTACCCTCAGGTCAGTTCCTCCCTACACCCCTCCTATCCCTCTATCCCCCGCGCCTCACCTCCCCCTATCCCTCCCCCACTGCCCTCGTCTCCCTCTATTCCCCACTCCCTACTTCCTCTCCCTCTATTTCCCCCCACTTTCCCCCTCATAGAAACATAGAAATTAGGTGCAGGAGTAGGCCATTCGGCCCTTCGAGCCTGCACCGCCATTCAATATGATCATGGCTGATCATCCAACTCAGTATCCTGTACCTGCCTTCTCTCCATACCCCCTGATCATTTTAGCCAAAAGGGCCACATCTTAAATATAGCCAATGAACTGGCCCCAACTACCCTCTGTGGCAGAGAGTTCCAGAGATTCACCACTCTCTGTGTGAAAAAAGTTTTTCTCATCTCGGTTTTAAAGGATTTCCCCCATATCCTTAAGCTGTGACCCCTTGTCCTGGACTTCCCCAACATCGGGAACAATCTTCCTGCATCTAGCCTGTCCAACCCCTTAAGAATTTTGTAAGTTTCTATAAGATCCCCTCTCAATCTCCTAAATTCTAGAGTATAAACCAAGTCTATCCAGTCTTTCTTCATAAGACAGTCCTGACATCCCAGAAATCAGTCTGGTGAACCTTCTCTCTGCACTCCCCTCTATGGCAATAATGTCCTTCCTCAGATTTGGAGACCAAAACTGTACGTAATACTCCAGGTGTGGTCTCACCAAGACCCTGTACAACTGCAGTAGAACCTCCCTGCTCCTATACTCAAATCCTTTTGCTATGAAAGCTAACATACCATTCGCTTTCTTCACTGCCTGCTGCACCTGCATGCCTACTTTCAATGACTGGTGTACCATGACACACAGGTCTCGCTGCATCTCCCCTTTTACTAATCGGCCACCATTTAGATAATAGTCTGCTTTCCTGTTTTTGCCACCAAAATGGATAACCTCACATTTATCCACATTATACTGCATCTGCCAAACATTTGCCCACTCACCCAGCCTATCCAAGTCACCTTGCAGTCTCCCTCCCCCTCACTCTCCCTCAATCCCCCTTCCCGCTCCTCACCTCCCCAGGATCTTGCTCCTCACCTCCCCAGGATCTTACCCCTCTCCTCCTCCCCAATCCCTCTCCTTTCCCCTACCCACAGACTCCCTCCCTCCCTCATCCATAAAAAGCAGCATCTGCAGCTCCTTCCTCCACAGGCCATTCATTGTTAGCTGTGGTTTAGATCCCATTGACTTGACGATTGGACCAATTTGCATTTGTGTGTGTAAGTTACTCAAACTGCTCGACCACTCTGCAACCTGACTCTTCCTCCATCCCTCTGCCCACTCCGGCTCAGCCGCCGCTCGGCCCGTCCCCGTCCTGTCCGACCGCTGCTGCCGCTTGGCCCGTCCCTGCCCACCCGCCTGCTCGTTGGCTACGCCGGGCTGCGCCGTGGGGGGGAATGGAGTCAGTGTTCGTCACCATGGGCACCACGAGTTTCGATGAGCTGGTGGAAAAGATCTCCGAGAAGGCCTTGAGGGTGAGTTAGCGCAGCGATGGCGGCGGAAGAGATGAACCCGGGGGGACGGGCAGACAGGACCGCCATTCCTGCAGAGAGCGGGTGGGGAAAAGGGGTGAGTGATGAAGGGAGAGACACGGGACCAGGGCTTCCACGGAACCCACCCTGCGACTGCCACCGGTGGTGGGGGAGACATTACTGTGAGGGGAGAGAGGAGTTTGCGAATGAGGCGAGACAAGCCGCCACTGGTGGGGCAGGAAGGGGCGTCACCATCCCGGCTGTGTGATTGACTGACAGGAGACCAATTTGCGTGACGCTGACTGAAGGAATCTGCGTAGGCGCGGTTTTTAAGATATTTAAGCCTTGATAACTTTTACAATATACCACTGATCGGAACGAAACTTGTTGCACAGGAGAATGGTGAGTAACCTGCCAAAAATTTGTAGCGCTATCGCGTTCCATTTTTGCGCAAATAGAAAAACCCTTGCAAACCGGAAGAGCACAAGATCAGAGTTTTAGTTATGTATAGATATCAAAATGTTTATATTTTACAGTTAAAACATTCGTCAGCAGTCCTTCCAGGTGAGACAGAGGTTCATGTGTTTGTCTTCCTACCTCGTTTATTACATTCAGTGTTCCTGATGTGGCATCCTTTACATCAGCGAGATCAAGTGTGCACTAGTCGACCATTTTACAGAACACTTGTACTTTGTGCACCAAGCTTCACTGGAGTTCCTGTTTGATAACCATTTTAAGTCTCCTTTTCGTTTCCATATCAACGTTTCAGTCCTTTTCCTTCTCCATTGCCACAATGAGACTAAGCAACCTGAAAGACTACCTCAAACGTCACGGAGATACCTTGCAATCCAACAGTATAAACATAGAATTCTCCAATTTCAACCAAACCCCTGCCTCCTCTTTCTTTCTTTCCTTCCTCCCCACCCACCCTAGTGGGCACACATTTCTCCCACTACTCTAGTCATCCTGCTCCTATAACCCTCTTCATGTGCTTGTATCCCACCACTAAAATAAAATTGGCTTACTTAGTCCACAACCCATTCCTCCCCTTCCACTCCTCTGTCATATTCCACCCATATTCCTCCAGCTTTACATTTCACCCCTCCTTTCCTTATCTGACACACTTTTGTCTGATTTCAACCCCTAAACTTTGTCACTTACCCCACCCATCTGCGAAAGACCATGTCCCACAGTCACTTATCAGGCTTTGTCCCATCCCACATATCTATTCCAGCTTTCTTCCTCCTCCAATCAGTGAAAAAAGGACTCCCAAAAAGCTGGAGTAACTCAGTAGGTCAGGCAGCATCTATGGAGAAATGGAATAAGTGACGTTTCAGGTCGAGACTCCTCTTCAGACTCATGAAAGGGAAAAGAGAGACATAGACAGTGATATAGAGAGATAAAGAACACATGAATGATATGCAAAAAGTAATAATGATCAAGGAAAGGTGGAGCCCATAATGGTCCATTGTTGGCTGTGGGCTAGGTGGTAATGAGTTATACAGACT
>NW_022630828.1:0-17889 GCF_010909765.2 Amblyraja radiata | reverse complement strand
TGTGGGCTAGGTGGTAATGAGTTATACAGACTAAAACTCAACAGCACGAAAGTGAAACTAATACAACAACTAGTGTGTGGGATGGAGAGAGGGGGAATGCAAGAGTTACTTGAAGTTAGAGAAATCAATAGTCATACCGCTGGGTTGTAAGCTGTCCACGCAAAATATGAGGTACTGTTCCTCCAATTTGCGTTTGACCTCACTCATGGAGGCCCAGGACGGAAAGGACAATATGGGAATGGGAGTTAGAGTGTTTGGCAAACGGGAGATCACACAAGCTAAGGCGGACTGAGCGAAGGTGTTCAGCGAAAAAATTGCCCAGTCTGCGCTTGATCTTGTCGATATATAGGAATCCAGCCAGTCTGTCTGAAGAAAGGTCCTGACCTCAAGATTCCAGCATCTGCAGTTTCTAGTGTCTACATCTGAATAAGCTTCCTGCACTGCCACCCCTCACCCAGAAGTATTTGGACAGTTCGTCAATGAACAAGAAATAACGTGCTCAACAAAGAGGAAGATGACAACTTTATTGCCTTCCCCCAGTGGGAAACATTGATACCGCTGTGTGAGGATGTTCATGTTAAATTCTATCGTGTATTGTGTTCTTTTTATTCGTATGGGTGTATGGTACCTCAAATCTCACTGTACTAATTGGTGCATGTGACAATAAATGTAACTTAAACCTGAACTTGAAGTCATAATCAGGCTTCTTCAGCTCTGTTACAGAGTAACTTTGAAGTTTATTCCAAGAAGCTGTAAAATATCTGGTCATCTGAGGGCCCAAATTTATTCAGTGCATGGAGTAGGATTGAGAAAATTCACCTAAGTTTAAGTGTCAAATTGTACTTCAAATGTAGATCTTACCCTTCTGAGCCTGTTAAAATATGATAATTGAACAAAAAGAAAACAGCAAAGATTTGTAATCTATTGAATGTAATGAATGTAACAAGACGAGTTATTTCAGTCAATGGCGGTGATATTTTGTTTGTTTTACTGCTGTTTGATTTCACTGAGACAAGGCATAGTTAAACATTTGGCAGGTTATATGCTGTTTCTTAAATAAAACAGTATTCCAATTACAACTTATATCTTGAAAATGTGAATGAAATACTTAAATCATGATGCAAAAAGATACTTTAATGTTAGTGTAAAATATGACACATAATCAGAGCAAATGATAGTTGGCCAAAGAAGTAAAACTAATTTTTATTTTACAAAGCACCTCCAAAACATAGGACAATGGAAGGAATCAAGGAATATCATCATTCTGCCTTTGCCTTATTATATGCTGGCACTTTTTCATTGTGGCTGGGCTGAAATCTTGATATTCCTCATACTATGGAAATACAATCAAAGAGACTATAGCACTTCAAGAAGATTCACTCCCACCTTCTTAATTGTCCAGTTTGTGTACAATCACTGAACTGTGCCAGACATTTTCTTTCACAATGTATTTACACTGTGGTTACAATTTGCAAACACTGCACAAATGCCTCAAGTACTTTTTAACCTGAGGTCCAATATGAAAGGCGTACAGAATATCAAGTTTGAGTTTTGAAAATGGAATTCGATGATATTTTGTTGTGCTTCCTCGCAGTTGAAGAGAAAAAATATTATTCACCTCCTGCTTCGAGACTGCAGTGCTTCAAGAAGGTAATTCACCGTCACCTTCTCAGGTGTGACATTTCTATTTTTTGAGGATATTTATGAGGACTGTACACCTTCTTTAATATCCTGCTCCATTGAAAACTCAGAAAATGAATATAAATATGCTTTGGGTTCCAGAGAATTTATAGTTATTTGAAATACTTAATACATTTGCAAAGCAAATTGCTCATTTTAATTTTAGTGTAAAAACTGTGCATGTTTTTAATAACTAAAATGCTGTTTCTGTCTCCAAGCCAGTAAATTTGTTAGCAGGCATCGATCTCTCTCGACTTTAAATGTTCACCATTTAGAACAAATGTAAAGCTGGTTTCCAGATCTCATCTGAAAACCAAAATCTGTCATTGTTTATAGGTCCACAAAGTAATTGAAGCATGTGGAAAGGCTCAGAGTGATTAATGGGAAAATCATTTAGGGGACTTATGAGTGTAAGTTACCACTGTAGGAACATTGGTTGTCCTGAAACTGTTTCTATCATGGAAAATAACACTGTCACTGTGTAACTAAATTAGGATGTGTTAATGGAAACTAACAGAAACAATAAGAAATCAATAAGATTTGGTATTGTGGAGGAGGAAGAATCAAGAACTGAAAGTTAATATTTGGGTGCAACAAGTGGTGGAAAGTTCTGGGATAAAGGATTGGAGATCACGAGAACAGAAAACAATGGAGGGGGGAATAATTGAATTAAACATCTTAGTAGGGGGTAACAGTCTGTTAGAAATTGGAGAGAAGGCTTGGATTTGGGGATCTTTGAGTGTTTGTAAACATTTACAAGTGTGGTTTGGGACATAGGGTGTAAAAGTGGAATGTGGAAAGAAAAGTGAAGCCTGCAAGTTAATGAGCCATTTATCATAGCTTTCCCTAATTCCACCAATCACTTAATTCCTCTCTAAATCTATTTTTATTAACCTAATTTTCCACCACTACTACCACTCCTTTATCACTATGCTCCGACTCTCTTATTCCAAACTCCTTTTAGGCTAGAGTTCATTTTCATCTGCTCCAGTTCATTTTCTCTCCAAACTTCTCTTGCCACCACCCCTCAGGTCCACAATGGTCGAGCCTCTATTTACGAGCATTGAACTGTGCCAGACTTTTTCTTTCTCAATGTGTTTACACTGTAGTTGCAATCAGCAAATACTGTACATATGTCTCGAGTGTTTTATACCATTATGGGCAGTAAAACTTTTTAAAAAAAGCCTTAGCATCATGTTCAGAGTTGTGGAAATGGAACTTGATGACATTTTATTGTCCCCCCCCCCCCCCCACCTGTGTCTAAAAAACATTCAGCTCCTTCACAAAGACTGCAGTCACCACCATGTTTTCAAGGGCAATTTTAGAATGACCAATCAATGCCCCTCATTATTTAGAACCCCAACCCTATCTACACCTGTCAACAAACAAACTAAAGCTACGAACAGAAAAAAATAACGACATACCCTGAAGCTAGATTTTATCATCTTATCTTCTATAATAATCTCCATATATAGTATTTTGATCCTTGGTTCATATCCTATGCGATAACAGCAAACACCAAGTTTACCCAATATTGGGGCAGCTTCAGGTATTGTGTTTTGAATGTTTCAAGTTTCACTTCTACAACCTTTGTAAGATTAGAAAATCTGCATTTCACTATTCACGTATGATGATTTATTATGAGTTCAATAAATTAACTAGATGATTTAAGTTCAATAAATTAACTGGATGATTTATACCCTGGTGGAATAGTGCACATCAAGAAAAATAAATCCATGTGAAGGTATGAACACAGCATATATTCATTGTTTCAACAGTTCTACTAACCTAAAACACCATCTGAAATAACCTACACAACTTGAATTATTATGAATGACGAGGCTGAAGTTCACACTATTCAAGAATTTTTTTGCCAGTATTTAAAGGCATTTGGCCCAACTCACCCATGCTGATGAAGAAGCCCCATCTAAGCATATCCCATTTGACTGTGTCTGGCTCATCTCTAAACTTTTCCTAACCATGTACCTGACCAAATATATTTTAAATGTTATTGTACTTGCCTCAACTAGTTCATCTGGCAGCTCATTCCATATACCCACCACCCTCTGTGTAACAAAGTTGCCCCCAGGTTCATATTAAATCTTTCCCTTATCACCTTAAACCTATAGCCCTAGGAAAAATCTATTCCATGAGATCAACCTTCAACCTCATGCACTACAAAACGTCTTAGCCTCCCCAACCTCTACGTATAGTTCAGGCCGTCAAGTCCAAGCAACATTCTTATAAAGCTTCTCTACACTCCAGCTTAATGGCTTCTTAAAATAGAATATTAAAATGAAAAATAATTCAGGACAAAGGATACAGTGGCATATAGATGTTACAGAAATGAGCGGGTATATGGCAGGTGGAGTTTAATCTGGGGAGGTGTGAGGTTGCACTTTGGGATGTCAAATGTAAGGGAAAAATAGTTAATGGCAGGACCCCGAACAGCAATGATGTACAGACAGTTCTTGCATTCAAAGTCTATAGCTCCCTGAAAGCAGCAACACATTTAAATACATTGGTAAGGAAGGTAAATGGACTTCATTGATCAGGGCATTGAGCATAACGGTCAGGAAGTACTGTCTCTTATGCTTTATAAAGCTTTGGTTCGGCAGCATCTGGAATACTATGCAGTCAAGAGTCAAGTCAAGAGTGTTTTATTGTCATATGTCCCAGATAGGACAATGAAATTCTTACTTGCTGCAGCACAACAGAACATGTAAACATAGTACACAACGGGAGAAAAAAGTTCAGTGTGTATGTATAGACATTCACGCATACTCGATAAATAAACAAAAATAGTGCAATAATAATGTCTGTTATAGTTCAGAGCTTTTTTGCTGTTGTTTAATAGCCTGAAAGCTGTAGAGAAGGAGCTGTTCCTGAACCTAGTCATTACAGTTTTCAGGCTCTTGTACATTCTTCCCGATGGCAACGGTGAAATTAGTGTGTGGCTAGGATGGTGTGGGTCTTTGATGATGATGTTGGCCGCCTTTGAGGCAGCGACTTCGATAGATCCCTTCGATGGTGGGGAGGTCAGAGCCGGTGATGGACTGGGCAGTGGTCACAACTTTTTGCAGTCTTTTCCGCTCCTGGACGTTCAAGTTGCCGAACCAAGCCACAAATCAGCCAGTCAGTATGCTTTCTACTGTGGAATCACCTGTAGAAGTTCAAGAGAATCCACCTTGACATACCGACTCTCCGTAATCTTCTCAGGAAGTAGAGGCGCTGATGTGCCGCCTTTATGATTGCATCAGTGTGCTGGGCCCAGGAAAGATCTTCGAAAATATGCATGCCCAGGTATTTAAAGTTGTTGATTCTCTGCACCATCATCCCATTGATATAAACAGGATTATGGGTCCTCATCCTTCCCCTTCCGAAGTCCACAATCAGTTCCTTGGTTTTACTGGTGTTGAGACCAGGTTGTTGTGCTGGCACCATTTGGTCAATCGGTCGATCTCACTTCTATACTCTGATTCATCACCATCTGTAATTCGTTCAACAACTGGTGTAATTGGCGAACTTGTTGATGGAGTTCGCCCTATGTCCGGCTACAGTCATGAGTATAAAGCGGGGGGCTGAACACGCAGCCTTGAGGTGCTCCCCTACTGATTGTTACTGAGGATGAGGTATTTCCACCAATTTGGACAGAGTGGTCTGTGGATGAGGAGGTCGAGGATCCAATTGCAGAGGGATGCGCAGAGACCCAGTTCCGTGAGCTTGGTAACCAGCTTGGAGGGGATGATGGTATTGAACGCCGAGCTGTATATAAACAACAGCCTGACGTAAGTGTTTTTATTGTCCAAGTGGTCCAATGCGGAATGGAGATCCAGTGAGATCGCATCCTCCATTGACCAGATGTAGTGGTGAGCGAACTGTAGTGGGTCGAGGTTCTTGTCAAGGAAGGAGTTGATATGTGCCATAACCAACCTCTCAAAGCACTTCATCACCACCGACGTTAGTGCCACTGGTCGGTAGTCGTTGAGGCACGTCACCTTAATCTTTGTCGGCACAGGTATTATTGATGCTCTCTTAAAGCAGGTGGGGACCTCTTCAGGAGTCAGGTGTGGATTTGTCAATGACCACTGTCCACAGATGATTTCATGAACAGAAATACAGAGGCTACACTGCAAGATGCAAACCACTAGTTAACCGCAAAAATAGGATGGCCAGGTTACAGTTTGCCAATAAATATTTAAAGGAGCAACCACAGTTCCAGAAAAAGGGCTTGTGGACAGATGAGACGAAGATTAACTTATATCAGCGTAATGGCAAGAGCAAAGTATGGAGGGAGAAGGTTCTGCCCAAGATCCAAAGCATACCATCTCATCTGTGAAACACGGTAGTGGGGGTGTTATGGCCTGAGCATGTATGGTTGCTGAGGATACTAGCTCACTTATCTTCATTGATGATACAACGGGTGATGGTAGTAGCATAATGAATTCTGAAGTGTATAGACATATTCTACCTGCTCAAGTTCAAACAAATCCCTCAAAACCCATTCTACAGCAAGACAATGATCCCAAACACATTGCTAAAGCAACAAAGGAGTTTTTCAAAGCTAAAAAATGGTCAATTGTTGAGTGGCGCAGTCAATCACCCGATCTGAACCCAATTGAGCATGCCTTTTGTATGCTGAAGAGAAAACTGAAGGGAACTAGCCCCCAAAACATGCATAAGCTAAAGATGGCTGCAACACAGGCCTGGCAGAACATCACCAGAGATGACACCCAGCAGTGGCGCATCTACATATTTGGGGCCCTGATGCTTGAACTGTAATGGGGGCTCCTTCGCAACCAGCAACCAGGTCTGGGTAACCACTGTTATCTTCTTCAATAGGGTTGTTCCACGACAGATCACCACAATTTTTTTTAAAATGTAACCACTACATCTCAGATTTTGAATAAAATTGCTGTACTGGATTATCTCACATGTCAAAGTCACTGGTGTGAATAAAAAATTCCTGCGCCTTAGTTTTCGAGTGGGGGATGGAAATTAGGGAAATGTTATATACATGCATGATGCATCATAGAATTATGAAATAAAACATAGAAAAGACCATAGTCAATATAATCTTTTATTTTAGACAACTATGAGAATAGATACTGCAGGAAGAACATTTTAGAAAATACTTTTTTTCTAGCAACATATTCACATACAGTTTTGTCATATGAGAGCATCCTTGCATTGTCATTTTCTAGAAGTTATGCATAAATAATTTAAGCCCTCTTCAGTCATGGTAAACCAAAATTTGTTCTTTATAAAGGATAGCTTTGAAAATTTCCTTTCTACTTCACAGCTTGTGATAGGCATTGTCAAGTACAGCTGAAGTGCATTAGTAATATTGGGGAACAATTCAATTAGGTGTTGCTCACAAATAAACAAGTCAAGTCAAGTGAGTTTATTGTCATGTGTCCCAGATAGGACAATGAAATTCTTGCTTGATGCAGCATAACAGAGTATTGTAAGCATAAATACACAACAGTTTAGTGTGTCTTATATAGCACAGACCATATATATACACACATAAATAAACAGATAAAGTGCAACAGACTGTTATAGTTCACAGTTTGTTTGATGGCGAGTTTAATAGCCTGATGGCTGTGGGGAAGGAGCTGTTCCTGAACCTGGATGTACCAGATTTCAGGCTCCTGTACCTTCTAACTGATGGCAGCGGATAGTTGAGTGTATGGCCAGGATGGTGTGGGTCCTTGATGATGTTGGCAGCCTTTTTAAGGCAGCGACTGCGATAGATCCTTTCGATGGTGGGGAGGTCAGAGCTGATGATGGACTGGGCAGTGGTCACAACTTTCTGCATTCTTTTCCACTCCTGGACGCTCAAGTTGCCGAACCTAGCCACGATGCAACCAATCAGCAAGCTCACTAATGTGCACCTGTAGAAGTTCGAGAGAGTCCTCTTTGACAGACCGACTCTCCGTAATCTTCTCAGGAAGTAGAGGCACTGATGTGCTCTCTTTATAATTGCATCAGTGTGCTGTGACCAGGAAAGATCTTCGGGAATATGCACGCCCAGGAATTAAGTTCTTGACCCTTTCCACCATATAAACGGGATTGTGGGTCCCTATCCTACCCCTTCTGTAAACATGAGCCAAAGTCATTGTGTGATTTAAACAATCTACACCTTCCAAAATCAACAATCATTGGTTTTGCTGGTGTTGAGAGCCAGGTTATTGTGCTGGCGCCATTTGGTCAATCGGTCGATCTCATTTCTATACTCTGACTCGTCACCATCAGTGATTCGTCCCACAACAGTGGTGTTGTCGGCGAACTTGATGATGGAGTTTGCACTATGTCTGGCTACACAGTCATGAATATAGAGCGAGTTCAGCAGGGGGGGAGCACGCAGCCTTGAAGTGTTCCCGTGCTGATTGTTATCGAGAATGACGCATTTCCACCAATACGGACAGACTTTGGTCTGTGGATGAGGAAGTCGAGGATCCAATTACAGAGGGATGCGCAGAGACCCAGACCTGAGAGCTTGGTAACCAGCTTGGAGGGGATGATGGTGTTAAACGGCGAGCTGTAGTCAATGAATAACAGCCTGACATGAGTTTTTGTTGTCCAAGTGGTCCAGAGCAAAATGGAGAGCCAGTGAGATTGCATCTACTGTTGATCTCTTGTGGCAGTGGGTCGAGGTTCTTGTCGAGGTAGGAGTTGACATGCGACATAATCAACCTCTCAAAGCACTTCATCACCACAGATGTTAGTGCCACTTCTAGAAGAACTTCTGTGCATTGCATTTTAGATGGCGTTTCTTCTGTGTTCTGGGATTTCCTAAGGTGCAACTATTCTTTGAACTGATAACACTCGTTTACTAATTTCTGGTCAATATCCTCTTTGTAATACGTTATTATAAGTTTAATACTGTCCTCATCAATTTCAGAATTGTTCACCAATTCTGAGAGGAACTTGAACCTTTTCGCAATCTGCTCATAAGGGTCAATCCTCTTGCGTAACTGGATTATCAAGCAGTCATAGAGCTGATATAAAAATTCTATCCTAAATTGGTCAGCTCCTCTCAAAGCAATATCACTTGTTCCATCTGAAAATTTCCTTGTAACAATGCATTTGGAAGCGTCAGAATAACTTGAGGTGATATCTTCACACAAACCTTTTGCCTCTGATTCATAGTGTGCAATCCTATCAGCTGAATTTTCTCTGAGTTTGTTAACAAATGAAAGATGACAGCAGAAGATAACCTTCAAATACATCAAAACCAGGGGTTTAGAGTTTCTTACTTGTTTTGTTTAAACGCTCCAGCACTTCTTCCCAAACGTCTGTTAAAATAGCATATTCCAGCTTTACCAACTTGTGGTATAAATTCTTTGCATCGTGTTTACATTCAGGTTTCTCTTCTGAGTCTTCACAAATATGTTCGAGAGTATGTAAAACACCCATATATCCATTTTTAATGGCCCGACTGCTTGATAGTGTGCAGACCATCTAGTTACACTTAAGCTCTTTAGAGAAAAATGTAGATTGCCCTGTGTGTTTAAAATCCATCTTCGTGGAGATCCAGAAAAGAAACCATACAGCTCCTGCAAAATAGTCAACAACTTCAGGTACAGTAGACACTGCCTTTTCTTCAACAAGGTTAAGTTGGAGAAACAAGTACATGGTATATAGTCTGCGTAACTGTTAATGTTTTTAAAGAGTGCTTGCAGCCCTTTCTCCGAGCCCTTCATGTTAGATGCATTATCGTAGGACTGACCACGGATATTTTCAAGTGAAAGCTTATGTTCACCCAGGACGTCTTGTATTTTGTTGAGCAAGGTAGTGGATGAATTGTTTTCTATTGGTAAAAATGTTTTAAAAAATCCCTCACAGGGTTTTCCATTATAGCAGTATCGAACCATAATTACCAGCTAGTCAACATGTGTCAGGTTAGGTGTAGAGTCAACAATAATAGAGTAGTATTTGGTGTCTACGTTGTTGGTTTGATTTACAATTCCATCTTGCACATGTTTTCCCATGATTTCTATCAATTCTTCATACACGGTTTTGGATAGGTAAGTAGCATTTACTTTTTCATTTTTACATTTCTTGAGATGTTCATGTAAAAATGGGTCAAACTCTGCAATAAGATCAATGGCCCCCATGAAATTTCCAATATTTGGTGAGCCCCACTTCTCCTCCTAAATGCCAAACCTCTTTCACTTAAAAACTTTATAACAGCTACAACTCTTTTCAGTACTTCAAAATCAACTGTTATGGGCCAGTTTTCGAGGTCACTGTATTCTTTGAAATCACTGAATTTGCTTCCTGTTTTATGTTTCTGCTCAGTCTCTGCTTGTTCCACGGTACTTTCATGATGACCACTGGTATCAAAAGCATCACCAGTGGGTTGAATATTGCTAGAAAGAGCTCCCACGGTTTGTACACTATCACTGGAGATTCAATGGTGTTTGCTTGGCTTGTTTCAACTGTAGGTGTTGACAAACTTGACATTGCAAAATTGTTTGTTAGTTTTTGACATTTAGAAATTTTGTCAGATCGCTTTTCCTTGAGTTTGCATTTTTGGTATCCACTTAAGTACTTACGTGAACTCATTGTAATTCCTCTAGGGTCTTGACCTCTGTTAAAAAGGGGAAAAAATACATTAGCCACAGCACAACAGCCAACTTACCGCGACACTCCACTTTTACAACATCTGTGCTACTGACTCTCAAACTTTGGGATTGTTGAAATATATACAACAAAAAATTAACCAATTTGAGTCGTGCGACTATTGTCGCATGCTTTGAAATAAAAAAAAAAGTATATCTACTTTCTGGGAAAGGTTTTTTTTTTTTTTTTTTTAACCCTTCTATTATGAACACTTTTCATAATAAACATCAGTAATTTTTTTTTCTTTTTATTATAATTTTATTGGAAGCAATTGTACAAAGAAGAATCTGTAATTTAACTCAAATTCACCCTTTTATTACTTTTTCATAAATACTTGTAATATAGTATTAGCCACCAAGGTTATGCGATCATAGCCAGCCTTCCGTTCACCTCTTCATAAAAACTATAGGCTTAGGCTATTCTAAACCTCTAACACTATTTCACCTTTATCACTTATCTTACTTTTCTAAATATAACATTTATTTTTGAGATGGGGTAATTCAAATATTGCATCCTTATGAACACTTTATTGAAAAAAATTAGTCTAGATCACTATCACGAGTGCTATCACGTGATTCACCTTAGCATTGTGATTGCCTTTTCTGCGGCTCCCCTTTTTTGTTACAACATGTCATCCACTGTTTGTATCTACCAATGGTATTTTTATTACATTTTAATTTTTTACTGTATTTTAATTGTACAGGTAAAATTGTTATTATTTATTGTAATAGTATATTTTAAGGTTTTTTAAGATTATTCGTGTAAATAAAATGGTACCGCAATGTTGTCCTTTACAATGAACGCACGCAATAAAATATGCTTTCATTTTTTCCATTACAGCTAGCCTAAGATAAATAATTTTAATAAAAGTTTTAATTTCTGTCATAAATGTTAATAATGTTTTAAATTATTTATAATTATTTTATATTAAATATTTTGAATGAAACATCCTTAATTTCGTTAACGGCTAGCCTACATGATACTTTAATAATCTTTTAATTTTTATTGTAACTATTATTTTGTATTGAATTACATTATATTATTAATATTATTTTTTTTTAAAGTCCCTTCTCATACAATAGACCCAAAATTTAAGCAATGTGGACTAAAGTCGCTTCTGGGGCCCTCTGGGATTAGGGGCCCTGAAGCTTAAGCTTCATTAATTTTGTTGTAGATCCGCCATTGCCAGCAACTGGCGATGTCCATGAATCGCAGACTTCAAGCAGTCTTGCATGCAAAGGATATGCAACAAAATACGAAACAGGACTACTTTCATTTACATTACATTGCTGTGTCCCAAACATTATGGTGCCCTGAAATGGGGGACTATGTATAAACACTGCTGTCATTTCTACATGGTGAGACCAAAATGTACAAAAATGGCCGTTATTAAAATCTGACAATGTGCACTTTAACCACGTGATTTTTTCTATTACAAATCTCAAATTGTGGAGTACAGAGGCAAATAAATAAATGATGGGTCTTTGTCCCAAACTTTATGGAGGGCACTGTGATTGCATTACATAATTTATATAACATACAAAACATGGGTAATAGAAAGAAAATCGAGAATATGTTTAAAACTTGCTTGAAGAACATGAAGTTCCTCATCCCTATCTCTCAACCATTGGAATGGTGTTGAGAATCATATGGACATGCATCAGGAGCACACAAAAGCCTAGCGCAAATTACAGGAGCTCACCAGGTCACAAATTACCCTCCTGCCTACTCTGGCTACCACCTCATAACCCAAGAAAATCTGAGTGGAACCAAGTCACCCTCTGTCCCCAGGGGCCTTGTCAGAAGAAGAGTAACTGCTTAATCTAAAGGCATTAACAGAATCTAAGAATTGTGTAGGTCCTTCGGACATTGGAATTTGTTTCACGAGTCAATCAGGATTTGTACTACTCCTGCAACAAACTTGACAAATTCAGAACATAGGCAGTTGGAATGAGAAATATTTCATGAACTAACACAACTCGCTTCAATTGTTATTCCAGTCTCTACTGAATCCAGAAATTAGTGCCTGTTGGCTGATCTTAATTCTTTAATAGGAGGATATTCAGATGAAAACATGTGGAGTTTCAAATTGCTCACTGTGCATTGAGTTGGCAATGCTATGCAGAATTGCCAACCAGAGCAGAAAATGCAAAATTGTTTTACCTATTTGGCTTAGAAATGTTTTCTTCTTCAGATCTGCATTATGTCATTTTTATCCACAAAGTTAAGGTAGGATTACCAGCAATTCCATTATATGGGTAGTGAACATACCACATAAGCCCTGTGTTCTGCAGAAATACTTTGCAGGGAGGTTGCAAGCATAACACGTATTCACCACACCTGCTGACTACCATCTAATTGTGATCTTCCGATTTCATAGTCCCACAATTCTACACATAATGGATATTTTAATGACCAGCTTTCCGAGTTGAAAGAGCATTATATACTGGACACCACAGCTCCCCGATTCACATCTGTTAAAGATACAGAGTCAAAGAGAGTGTGAAGTTCTGAGGGTCAAACTTGAACTATAGAAGTTTTGTGAGCTAGACTTGAACCATAAATAGCCACTGTTTGGTCATCTGTATGAAAAGCTATACCCAAGGGATGACTGATGTGGTACCTTGTCCCAGGATAAACTTTCAACCTATTGCTTTTCTCCTGGAAATTGATGATGAACAAGTACAATGTTATAAAATACTCTATGCACATCACTTCTTGTATGTGAATGTCTTATCTCACAAAGACTGTTTTTAAGCTAGAATGCTGAGATTGAATCCATGCTCCCTCCTAAACTCTTGCCCCACAAGGTTACTCTCTGCAAATGAGACCTCACTGTAGAACGGTACAGCACAGGAACGGGCCTTTTGGCTCACAAAATTCATGCCGAAAATAATGCCAAGTTAAACTGAATTTGTCTGCCTGTATATGATCCATATCACCCTCTTCCTTGCACTTCCATGTTCCTATCTAAATCTTCATGATCAGTTGACAGCTGAACACTTATCCTTTACAAATACTCATCATTTGGAGCAACTGTTGCCCCACAAATATATATTTTTTAGTTATTCATTCAAAGGATGTGAGCCTTGCAGATTCAGCCAGCATTCAATTTTCCTACCCCTAATTGGCCTTACGAAGATGATCACAAGCTTTTTCTTGAATCACTGCAGTCTGAGATGTAGGTATAACTCAATGGTGTTAGAGCGATTTCTAGGATTTCGACCTTGCGGCAGTCGGGAACGATAATATATTTGTGTCCAATATATTGGACATCACCTTTTATTCCTGTCTATACCATCTGCTCTTTCAAATGCTAGTTTACTATTTATTTGTGTAAAAACTTATGTTTTCTTATTCCTTCGGGCTTCTAGAAATCATCCATTTAAAAGCTTTGTAAACTTCTTTCATCAGCAGTATTATTGGGCAGTTGCTATAGCCCTATAATTCTGAAAACGGGTCCTGACACACAATGTTATCTGTCCATTCCCTCCACAGATGCCACCTGTCCTGGTGAGTTCCTCCAGCACTTTATGAATTGCTCAAATTTCCCAACATCTACAGTTTATTCTGTCTCCAGTCCAGTTAAATTATAAAACAGATATATTATATTGTTGATATTTGTCAAAAATAGATCATTTTTTGTAGAAGCACATGTATTGGTATATTTGTAACATAATTTTTATTCTTTGGAATTTGGACCGGTAGAAAATCATAATGAAATAGATTGTAGATCATCGAGCAATATTCCAAAATCTTATACTTTCTTTTACCATAATCACAAAGGCAAAAGCTGTTTTTATATTGAAAATCAGGCACCTGATTCTTGAACCCCACCGTCCTGTGTTGATTGTCAACCATTCAGCTAGAAAAGATAAAATAACCTTAACTTTTATTGTTGTAAAGCACTTCTCACGACTTCTACAACTTTTGTAATAGGACATAATGGATACACAAATATTTTAATAAATTGAGGACAATAGACAATAGGTGCAGGAGTAGGCCATTCGGCCCTTCGAGCCAGCACTGCCATTCAATGTGATCATGGCTGATCATCCCCAATCAGTACCCCATTCCTGCCTTCTCCCCTGACTCCGCTATCCTTAAGAGCCCTATCTAGCTCTCTCTTGAAAGCATCCAGAGAACCTGCCTCCACTGCCCTCTGAGACAGAGAATTCCACAGACTCACCTCTCTCTGTGAGAAAAAGTGTTTCCTCGTCTCCATTCTAAATGGCTTACTCCTTATTCTTAAACTGTGGCCCCTGGTTCTGGTCTCCCCCAACATCGGGAACATGTTTCCTGCCTCTAGCGTGTCCAAGCCCTTAAAAATCTTATATGTTTCAATGAGATCCACTCTCATCCGTCTAAACTCCAGAGTGTACAAGCCCAGCTGCTCCATTCTCTCAGCATATGACAGTCCCGCCATCCCGGGAATTAACCTTGTAAACCTACGCGGTACTCCCTCAATAGCAAGAATTAGGGGACCAAAATTAGGGGACCAAAACTGCACACAATACTCCAGGTGTGGTCTCACTAGGGCTCTGTACAACTGCAGAAGGACCTCTTTGCTCCTATATTCGATTCCTCATGTTATAAAGGCCAACATGCCATTCGCTTTCTTCACTGCCTGCTGTACCTGCATGCTTATTGTTTTGCTCATGATATAATTATTTTGCTCATGATATAATGTAAAATGCTAACAATCTGTATGTGCAACATGATGTGGTTGCTAAATTCCAAACTGAGATTATTTTTTGGAAAACTATTCAACAGGACCCCTGCCTCATGCACATTTTCAGCCAGCAAGCACAAACAAAATCGGAAATATGGACTCTACTATAAATTTCTAAGATTCTATGCGTTCATAGAGCAAATAAATCTTACTCATCCCAGTTTAACTCGCCGTGTTTTTGAATGTGTAGAAACCCATGATATAATGTAAATCATAAATACAAAAATGCTATTCTGTCAAATTTTATCTAAACAGACAAAATCGTACCAATTGTCTAATTCTTGGATTAATTCCAATAAATTATGCTACTGGTTTGATGTAAAGTAGAAATGCTGCAATGATTTAGATACAGGCTTTTTACTCACGGGGATCCAATTCAAATTCAGCCTTGACTGATGAGATGGAAGTCCAATTTACCTTGAGTGAATATGGCTGTGCAGGACGGTGCCATCCTTTTCAATATTTCCTATTATGTAGGCTTCCATCTTAGCAACAGGACTGAAACAACATCCTTTAAGACTGCAAACAAATTGCAATACCCTTCATTAATATCCTTGCAAACTTTGAGCAAACCACCCTCCTCCATTTTTCTACTACTATAAGATTACTCTCAATTGAATTCTTACTTAGAGGTGTAGTAATTTTGACTAAGTGTCTTTTTACAATACTGCACACAAAAATGTGACATAGGGGGTCAAATTTCAAATTCCTTCAAAAAAAGTTGACAAGCACTTTATTGGGTTCATGACTAACATAGTATCAACAAAAAATAAAAGATAACATTTTGATGGTAAGTTTCCGAAAATGGCATCAGAATACACAAATACATTTTGTGTAACGGTTGTCTCGTGGTGTCCACCAGTGACCTGGTTGCCACAGTAAGGGCACGTACTTCTTATTCCTTTCTATGTTTTTGAATACCACATGGAATAATAAAATTGCAAACACTGTTTCCACTTCATTCACCTGGTCATGTAGTAGATTACTGCATCCATCCGAGTGGACACCGCAACACACGTTGCACATCATACACAAACGTACGTTGCGGTGGACACTAAAAGGATTGGTGTCCCAGAAAACGAACACTACATTATTAGCGAAAACCAAACATTTTCACCAATGTGATCTAAACGGTACATTACCATATGGATTTGAGCTATATTGATGGCCTATGATTCGTCAGAATGTTTGATATGGGCTGAATTTTTAGTAAGTAATAAGTAAAATGTCTCCATAACGGTCGTTGTGGAGCTTCCCGAAGTTGACACGAAGGAATTAAGTTAGCAACTTGGTGCGTAAGAAAGGTAAACAAGAGACAGTGTGTTGCCAAATTGAAGATTGGCTCATTTTATTAGTTTTGATTTAAAAAAAAATTGATTTTAAAAGGTCAGAAAATATAGCCTCCGCGATTAAACTTAATGCAACCAGGTACACCATCAGATCCAATGGTTTGCAAGGATTCACCCTCATGAAGGATCGGCCTTGGTGACTTGAGATCACAGTGCCATCGGGAGCTATGGGGGCCTGAGAAGACACATCTTTCCCAAATGTTCCTTCTCCATTCTGAGTGGTTGCTGTTCAGAGACTTTCAGGAATCAGTGGAGGTGTTGCATTTTTGCTGACAACAATCCTACTCTTGGTAACACTCAGCTGAACTTCTCCAAAAACTGTTTTGACCCACCCACTGTCTTTGTGTTGACTGACTGTTTCAAAACATCCAGTCTGGAACGTGTCAGAACCTTCCACAGTTAACGACAATACAGGTGCACAACCTTTTATCCGAAAGCCTTGGGACCAGACACTTTTCGTAATTCGGAATTTGTCGGTCTTCGGAATGGAAATTTTTTAGCGTAGATTTTAATGGCTGGCTCAGTGGTAGAGTGCTCGGCTCATATCCGCAAGGTCGCGAGTTTGCGCCTTGATCCCGGCAGTTCCTCGGTCGCGAGTTTGAGTCTTCAATGTAGTTTTTTCTTGCAGAATAAATGTCTGTATGAAATGCAGTGTTTTGAATGAATTCCTGAATTTATAAATGTGACCGCAGCATTGAATCACCTCTCGCACTCATGTCACCCTAGCGGGGCTACATGCCCTTAGGCGACATTTTCACACTCTTATATCCGTGTGCAGCAGAGGCGACGTGCGTTTGGCGCCAAACGTGAGCTTTGGTGTGCAGACGACATCCTGGGAAAAATGTCCGGTTTCTTCCAGGTAGGCGATATAACCTCCACTTCTCTTTTATGAAGGGGATTTAGTTCCCCTTTCTTCCAGGACCGACCGGAGGTTCCGCTGTCACCTCTGCGGGCCGCCCTCGGTGAACGTCCTGTCTCCCTGTCCCTGGGATAGCAGGCAGCGATCAAACAGCACAATACCTCCCTCCCCCTCCAACTCCAGAGGAATCCGCTCCCCGATGGGCCGCTACGGCGACAAGTGGCTGTTCGCCCACAGCCCGAGCTGCGCGACCCCAAGAACAAGACGTACCTTGCACACCATCAGCTTCTGCCCATACGGGGAGCGTGTTCCTCTGGAGTTGGAGCGGGGCTGGACTGGAGTTGCTGATCTGGGATCTCCGTGCTTGCAATGGGCCTGGGGGTCGGTGTCCCGATGAGGGGGCTGTGGGCGAACTGCCACTTGTCGCCGTAGCGGCCCATCGGGGAGCGGCTTCTGGTGGTCCTGATGTCTCCGGCCAGTTTGCAGTTTTCCTCTGGAGTTGGAACGGGGCTGGAGTTGCTGTTGGCTGTGGGTCTCTGGGATCTCCGTGCTTGCAGTGGGCCTGGGGGTCGGTGTCCCGTTGGTCCTGACGTCTCCGGTGACTGGCACTGACCTGCTAGCATCGCCGACATGAAGAC
>NW_022630827.1:0-51440 GCF_010909765.2 Amblyraja radiata | reverse complement strand
AGACAAAGAGAGAGACGGAGAGAGACAGACAGAGGCACACAGAGAGGGAGACATAGAGAGGATGATAGAGACAGAGACAGAGAGACACAGAGAGAGATAGAGAGAGAGAGACAGAGAGAGGGAGACAGAGAGAGAGATAGGAAGAGAGAGACAGAAAGGGAGAGAGAGAGAGACAGAGGGAGAGAGGAAGAAAGAGAGACAGAGGGACAGTGATAGAGAGGGACAAATAGAGAGAGAGAGAGACATACAGACATAGAGACAGACGCAGCATCAGACACAGTAACAGACACAGCGACAGAGAAAGAGAGAGGCAGAGATGGAGAGACAGAGAGAGACACAGAGAGTGACAGAGAGACAGTCAGAGAGAGAGACAGACACAGAGAGAGACAGAGAGAGGGTGACAGGGAGACAGTGAGAAGGAGAGAGAGAGACAGAGAGGGAGAGGCAGATAGAGAGAGAGAGACAGAGACAGAGAGAGAGAGACATAGACAGAGAGACATAGATGGTGAGAGAGAGAGAGAGAGAGAGAGAGAGAGAGAGAGAGAGAGAGAGAGAGAGAGAGAGAGAGAGAGAGAGAGAGAGAGAGAGAGAGAGAGAGAGAGAGAGAGAGAGTCAGTGAGGGAGAGAGACATAGAGAGAGACAGATGCAATGAGAGAGGGAGATAGAGAGAGATACAGAGAGACAGAGAGAGAGATAGAATTACCAGTTAGAGATTAAGTGACCATTATTTGGCAGTTGAAAAAGGAAGACAGAAGAGATTCTGGCAACCAAGAGTAAACAGAATATGTGAGAGAGAGAGGGAGCGTGTGAGAGAGAGAGGGAGCGTGTGAGAGAGAGAGGGAGTGTGTGCATGAGAGAGAGAGGGAGTGTGTGCATGAAAGAGAGAGGGAGTGTGTGTGAGACAAAGAGAGTGTGCATGAGAGAGGGAGCGTGTGTGTGAGAGAAAGAGAGTGTGTGCATGAGAGAGAGGGAGCGTGTGTGAGAGATAACATGGTTTTCATTGAACTGTAAAATCCCATTGCTTAGTCTTGTCTATCCTTTCACAGGGAGAGAGTTCGCCGTTCTCTGCTCCCCCCAACAGCTCAGCGATAGAGAGAGAGAGGTTTAGTTTTAGAGATACAGCGTGGAATCAGGCCATTTAGCCCACTGACCAGCGATCGCCCGTTCACGCACTAGTTTAGAGATACTGCGCAGATAGGGGAGTAAATGAGACGGATCGAGGTGGGGTGTGCAGCAACTTAGTTATTTATTGAGGGTCTCAGCAGACGCTGGGAACCGTTCAGCTCTGAAATCCGTGATTAGCTCTGCGGCCCTGAGCTCGTTCAAACTTCCCCCCATTCGAACGGATGTAGGGAAGAGATAGAGAGAGGAGAGAGAGAGAGAGGTAATGGAGCGAGGGGGGAGAGAGAGAGGGGGTCACAGTAACAGAGAGGGGGGGGAAGAGAGGGAGAGAGATAGAGAGAGAGGGTGAAAGAGAGAGAGGTAGCTCGAGGGGCTGAATGGCCTACTCCTGCACCAATTTCCACTGTTTCTAGCTCTCTCCTCTCTGGATCTCTCTTGCGGGACCACACGGCTAAAAAAACGCATGAAGCAAAACAATTATTCTCCATGTTCTGGATGAGTTTGTGTGAATTTGTCTGTGTGATATCGACACGGTGAGAAGTTGCACCATATTGATGCTGAACCACATGAGTTGGATATCAATAAATATATTGTGAATTTACAAGAAATCTTTTAGTCTGGGCTCATGTTTTAATGTCTGATTTAGTTTGGAGATACAGCGCGCTGTGATTGGATGTTGATCTGGAGGCGAGCCGGATTGTGATTGGTCAGATTCCCTGATTGGTCAGAGGCGCACATCCGCTGCGAGTCGGGGGAGGGACTTCTGGTGATTTCCGGGGCCGGGATTGATCCGGCCACCTGTCAGTCAGCGACACAAGTCAGCGATTGGTCCAGACAAAGCCCGCGTCACATCACAATGGCCTCTCTCACTCACACGCACAAACAGACTGTGTTTCCACTTTGAAGGAAATTCGGGAAATTCTGGTTGTCTTTGGGTAATTTTAGGGAAATTAAATAATTTCAGGAGATTACCCGGCCCGGATGCCGGGTAAGCCTTCTCCAACTGCGCACGCGCATATACGGGGCACGCTGCGCACACACGGGGAGATGTAAATAGACAATGGGTGCAGGAGGAGGCCATTTGGCCCTTCGAGCCAGCACCGCCATTCAATGTGATCATGGCTGATCATCCCCAAAGGGATCCAATCCGGCCCGCGGGATGATTTGGGAACAATAAGTAAGTATATTTATGACCATCCGCGCCTGCGCTGTTGGGGGAGGCCCGTCAACCGCGTCACAATTGAAAATGGCACCGTTGAGCGGAAGGGACGCCGTCTCCCCACGCGTGTGCAGTGGGCCCGGTATCCACACGTGTGCAGTGGGCCCGGTATCCACACGTGTGCAGTGGGCCGTATCCACACGTGTGCAGTGGGCCCGGTATCCACACGTGTACAGTGGGCCGTATCCACACGTGTGCAGTGGGCCCCGTATCCGCACATGTGCAGTGGGCCCGGTATCCACATGTGCAGTGGGCCTGGTATCCACACGTGTGCAGTGGGCCCGGTATCCACGCGTGTGCAGTGGGCCCGGTATCCACGCGTGTGCAGTGGGCCCAGTATCCACACGTGTGCAGTGAGCCCGGTATCCACGCGTGTGCAGTGGGCCCGGTATCCGTGCGTGTGTAGTGGGCCCGGAATCTACACGTGTGCAGTGGGCCTGGTATCCACGCGTGTGCAGTGGGCCCGGTATCCACGCGTGTGCAGTGGGCCCGGTATCCACGCGTGTGCAGTGGGCCCGGTATCCACACGTGTGCAGTGGGCCCGGTATCCACGCGTGTGCAGTGGGCTTGGTTTCCACGCGTGTGCAGTGGGCCCGGTATCCACGCGTGTGCAGTGGGCCCGGTATCTACGCGTGTGCAGTGGGCCCGGTATCCACGCGTGTGCAGTGGGCCCGGTATCCACGCGTGTGCAGTGGGCCGGTATCCACGCGTGTGCAGTGGGCCCGGTATCCACGCGTGTGCAGTGGGCCGGTCGTGTGCAGTGGGCCCGGTATCCACGCGTGTGCAGTGGGCCCGGTATCCACGCGTGTGCAGTGGGCCCGGTATCCACGCGTGTGCAGTGGGCCCGGTATCCGCGCGTGTGCAGTGGGCCCGGTATCCATGCGTGTGTAGTTGGGGAAGGCTTACCAGGCCTGGAAATACCATCAAATTCCCAGAAATTTGGTATTCTAGTTTAGGACAAAGATCGTATAATGAGCAAGATAGATCACTCGATGAAAAATACGTAGTACGGTCATGGGCAGATTCATGGGTAATTTATGGCCCCATTTCCGTAACCGGCTTCCGTCTCCGCACCAAAGATCCCAAAGGATGAAAGTGTGGGGACGGAAGCCGGTTACGGAAACAGCCTCGTAAAAATAAACATCATTCAGAACCTAAATTTAATTTATTAACACAAACTGATCCCCCGCAACGTTGATTACACTGCGAGTCTGGTCGGGTCAGGTCCGGTTACGGAAATGGATGAAAAAAAGGCCCAGGTTCCGTTCCCTTGTGTACTACACGTCAGCCCATTGCATTTAGCAGGAGTGGTCTATCTTGCTCTGCAATAGGATCTTTGCGGGAAATACCATCAAATTCCCGGAAACTTGGGATTCTAGTTTAGGAATTTTATTTTGAAGTGTGGAAGCACTGCTCACAGAAGCGCTCACTCACCATAGCACTAATACATGGATCTTATCACCACTCACTGCTTCTCACAATGTATGCTTCTTATGTAGTTATGGGAACCAGAATATCACAGCACACTCCCCAAATATTGCCCCACATGCACACGCACCAACATCTTTCCTACAGCTCTCTCTAACATGATGTCCCAACTAACTCCGTACTCAATGGTCTGACTGTTGATGAAGGCAGGCAAACTTGACAAACTGCTGCTGCTGCTGCTTCTTCATCACCCTGCTGTCTGTTATCACTTTCAGAGAATTATACACTCGTACTATTTTCTTCCCCCCTCTCTCTCTCAGTAAGTTTGTAGACAGCAGCAGCAGCAGCAAAATTGGTGATGTACAGGACTTTAAAATCAAGCGACTGACTTACTCTCTGAAATTGCAGCAGGGTCGAGATCAACTGGAAATGTGGGCCAAGGAATAATGGCAGATTGAAATTAACTTGGACAAGTGCAAAGTGGGAAGTTAAATCAGTGCAGCAGCAGCGGGACTTACACTGTAAATGGCAGCAGAGCCCCAGAGAATGTTGTAGGAGGACACAGAGACCGCCGAATAGTACAGCAGGCAGTGAAGAAAGCGAATGGCATGTTGGCCTTTATAACAAGAGGAATCAAATATAGGAGCAAAGAGGTCCTTCTGCAGTTGTACAGAGCCCTAGTGAGACCACACTTGGAGTATTGTGTGCAGTTTTGGTCCCCTAATTTGAGGAAGGACATTCTTGCTATTGAGGGAACCCAGCGTAGGTTCACCATGTTAATTCTCGGGATAGCGGGACTGTCATATGTTGAGAGAATGGAGCTGCTGGACACATTAGAGGCAGGAAACATGTTCCCGATGTTGGGGGAGTCCAGAACCAGGGGCCACAGTTTAAGAATAAGGAGTAGGCCATTTAGAACGGAGATGAGGAAACACTTTTTTTCACAGAGAGTGGTGAGTCCGTGGAATTCTCTGCCTCAGAGGGCGGTAGAGGCCTGTTCTCTGGATGCTTTCAAGAGAGAACTAGATAGGGCTCTTAAAAATAGCGGAGTCAGGGGGGATATGGGGAGAAGGCAGGAACGGGGAACTGATTGGGGATGAACAGCCATGATCATATTGAATGGCGGTGCTGGCTGGAAGGGCCGAATGGCCTACTCCTGTACCTATTGTCTATTGTCTATTGCATGATTCTCTGAAAGCGATAACACAGATAGACATACAGGGTGATAAAGAAGCAGTTTGTCAAACTTGTCTTCATCAGTCAGAGCATTGAGTACAAGACTTGGGACAAGAGCTGTACAAAAAATGTTGGTACAAAGAAATACTAAAAAAAGAGGGGGGGGGAGAGAGAGACAGAGACAGAGAGAGAGAGGGGGGAGAGAGAGGGGGGGAAGGGGGAAGAGAGAGAGAGGGAGAGAGAATGGTTACATACAAAAATTACAGTAAATTACTTCTAAAAGCACAATAAATTACACACAGAACCACAATACATGGTTTACGATCAAGAATAGAGAGAGAGGGGAGAGAGAAATTACACACAAAAGCACAATACATTACACACAAAAGCACAATACATTACACGCCAGGCGAAGCTCAACCAGGTACAGTCCCACCAACGGACACGAGTCCAGAGCCCAACCAGCCACAGTCAGCGGTAGAGAAGAAAATGGGAGGGAAAAAGCCACAAACCTTGTGGCCTAAATCCTGCCAGAGGAAAGAGTGGGAGACCATTAACACTGACCTTGTTCATCTTCTGGAAGGATTGAAGGAATGTATGGAAAGAAAACTGGAGAAGATGGGAGACACCATATACAACAATGGGGTGGAGAGATTTGGGGTGAAGGTCATGAAACAGAGGACACAGAAGGAACCAACACTCCAGTTCAAGTCCATGAGGCAGCAGGAGATCAAAAGACTGGTGAAAGAAAGGAGGGAGCTGAGAAAACAGTGGAGGAAGGCCTGGGATGTCAGGACTTTCATATGATGAAAGCCTGGATAGACTTGGTTTGTACTCGCTAGAATTTAGAAGATTGAGGGGGGAAGACCTGTTTCCACGCTGCATCTCTAAATTAAACTAAACCAAAGAAGGGTCTCGACCCAAAATGTCATCCATTCATTCTCTCCACAGTTGCTGTCTGACCCGCTGAGTTACTCCAGCACTTTGTGTCTATCTTCTCCAAAAAATGCTGCCTGACCCACTGAGTCACTCTCTCTGAGCGCTACCTATAGGTATAGAGCAAAGAGTAGGGACAGATGAGATAGCGAGGAGGGCGAGGAGAGAACGGGAGTCATAGAGGTACAAAGTAGAGGAGCAGAGAGGGTAGAAAGAGACTAGGAATCGATACGTCGAATAGAGCGAGACAGGCGCGATATATCGAGGAGCGATCGAGAGATAGTAGACGAGAGAGGGAGAGTGGGAGGATAGAGGAGGAAGAGGGGATGGAGAGAGAGGATAGAGAGCGATGAGGATGAGAGAGGGAGAGGCGAGAAGAGAGAAGAGAGAGGAGAGAGGAAGAGCGAGAGAGAGAGAGACGTCGAGCGAGAGAGCGAGGAGATAAGCTAGCGATCTCCTAGATTAGATAGAGCTAATTCCGAAAGTCTACTCTTAACCTCTCATAGAGCCGATCTATCTACTGTCTCTCTCACGGTCTCTCTCTGTTTCTCTCTCTCTCTGTCTCTCTCTCTCTCTCTCTCTCTCTCTCTCTCTCTCTCTCTCTCACTCTCACTATCTCTCTCGCTCTCTCTCTATGTCCCTCTGTATCTGTGTCTCTCTGTGTCTCTCTCTGTGTCTCCCTCTCTCTCTGTGTCTCTCTCACTCTGCAGTTTTGGTCTCCAAACTTGAGGAAGGACATTCTTGCTATTGAGGGAGTGCAGCGTAGGTTTGTGAGGTTAATTTCCTGGGTGGCGGGACAGTCATATGTTGATAGAATGGAGCAGCTGGGCTTGTATACTCTGGAATTTAGAAGGATGAGAGGGTATCTTACTGAAACATACAAGATTATTAACGGTTTGGACATGCTTGAGGCAGCAAACATCTTCCCTATGTTGGGGAAGTCCAGACTAGGGGGCATAGTTTAAGAATAAGGTGTAAGCCATTTAGAACGGAGATGGGGAAACACTTTTTCACACATAGAGTTGTGAGTGTGTGGAATTATCTGCCCCAGAGGGCGGTAGGGGCCGGTTCTCTGGATGCTTTCAAGAGAGAGTTAGATAGAGCTCTTCAGGATAGCAGTTAAGGGGTATGAAGTGAATGCAGGAACGGGTACTGAGTGTGGATGATCAGCCATGATCACGTTGAATGACGGTGCTGGCTCGTAGGGCCGAATGGCCTACTCCTCCACCTATTGTCTATTGTCTATAGCCTCAGAAATAAAGGACGTTCTTTAAGGAAAGAGATGAGATGGAATTTCTTTAGTCAGATTGTGGTGAATCTGTGGTATTTATGAGAAGGAGAAGATTGCCACAGAAGGTTGTGGAGGCCGTCAGTGGATATTTTTAAGGTGAAGATAGATTCTTGATTAGTACGGGGTTCAGACGTTATGGGGAGAAGGCAGGAGAATGGGGTTAGGAGGGAGAGAGATCATCCATGATTGAGTGGTGCAGTAGCATGATGGGCCGAATGGCCTAATTCTATTCTGATCACATGACATAAATAAGAAATAGTCCAAATAGTCCTGTCCAAATGTCTTCTAATTGCCATTGTACCAGCCTCCGCTACCTCCTCTGGCAGCTTGTTCCATATACCCACCTCCTGGGTGAAGGGAGTGAATTAATTATGGTAGACAAAAATGCTGGAGAAACTCAGCAGGTGAGGCAGCGTCTAGATGCATGTTGCCTCATCCGCTGGGTTTCTCCAGCATTTTTGTCAACCTTCGATTTTTGCAGCATCTGCAGTTCTTTTTTAAACAAGTTAATTATGGTAGTGCTTTAGGAATGTTAGATTCAGCCGAGTCTTAAACGATGCCTCTGTAGAATAATCTATTCCGTTTTGGACTAATCATGCTTTTTTTTGTTGATGGGGTGAGAAAACGTGAATCTTTGAGGCTGGGCTAATATCCATGGGTCAGGCAAACTAGTTTAAATTGGACAAATTGCATTTTCACTTCAAATGAAATAAATTGGCTTGTTTAACCATTGCTTATTCTTCCACATGAACTCGTTTACAGCATCTGCAGACTCCTTTTAATTTAAAATTATTTTAAAATAGGGTTTGACTTAGTCAAAGCTTCACTTGAAGACCCAACTTTTTGCATCTTTGAACCATGAATTGGAGATCTAAAAATCTCTGTCAAATTGGTTATCAAAATTACAGTGTGCTCCCCGGAATGATGACAGCTCTTGGGAACATTTTCATTATAATTCTTCACTTTTCCTTCAAATTTGATTTTTTTTTAAAAGGTTCAGCTTGTGAACTTTAAACAGCCCTTTTATTTTAAATATCCTTTGCAGACTTGGTGCGCTGAAGGGCCTGTTTCCACTCTGCATCTCAAAATCTAAAACTAAACTCACGCGCACGGCTTGTTGTGGGAATTACAGAGACATGGCTGCAAGAGGGCCGGTGATGGGAACTGAATACTCAAGGGTATATCTCCTATCGAATAGACAGACAGGTGGGCAGAGGGGCTGGGGTAGCTCTGTTAGTGAGGAATGACAATCAATCCCTTGCAAGGGGTGACATTGAAACAGGAGATGTGGAGTCAGTATAGATAGAACTAAGGAATTGTAAGGGTAAACTAACACTAATGGGACTTATCTAAAGGCCCCCAAACAGTAGCCTGGACATAGGGTGCAAGTAGATTCAGGAATTAAAATTGGCATGTTGTATAGGTAATGCTACAGTTGTTATGGGAGATTTCACCATGCAGGTAGACTGGGAAAATCAGGTTGGTACTGGACCCCAAGAAAGGGAGTTTGTGGAGTGCCTCCATGATGGATTCTTAGAGCAGCTTGTATTGGAGCCAACCAGGGAGAAGGCAATTTTGGATTTAGTGTTTTGTTTTAAATTCTGAGTTTATGTAATGAATTGGATTTGATAAAGGAACTTGAGGTCAAGGAGCCATTAGGAGGTAGTGACCATAATATGGTCAAGTATAATCTACAATTGGAGAGGGAGAAGAGTGGATCGGAGGTGTCAGTGTTACAGTTGAATAAAGGCGACTATGAAGTCATGAGGGAGGAGCTGGCCAAAGTTGACTGGAAAGATACACTAGCAGGGATGACAGTGGAACAACAATGGTAGGAATTTCTGGGAATAATACAGGAGGTGCAGGATCAGATCATTCCAAATACGAAGAAAGATTCCAAGAGGAGTAAGGGGCGACCGTGGCTGACAAGGGACGTCAGGGACAATTTAAATGTAAAAGATAAGAAGTACAACATAACAAAGATGAGCGGGAAGCAAGAGGATTGGGTAATGTTTAAGGATTGTTGTCCTTACCACTACCATTGTTGTCCGGAAGTGGCGGCGCTGTGATACAGCTGTGGCTCGCCTGCAGTCTGTCTGTTTTTACTTTTTATGTTGTTTTTTTTTGTCTAGTTTAGTACATTTTTTGGTTATTAGGTGGTGTTATGTGTGTGGGGGGAGGGTGAAACAGAGCTTTCTGTCTCTCCCTTCGGGGGAATGCGACTTTTTGTCGTATTCCCCTTCTCTTCCCCCGTCTGCGCTGAGGCCTAATGGCGGAGCTGGCGGGCTCCAACCTGCGACCGACCTCGAGGGTCCGGAGGTAGAGCCAGCCAGGACTCACCAACGCGAGGCTGGCCGTCTTCGAGCTGTGGCGACGTCCGGGTAGCGGCACGACTCGGCGCTCCGGTGAGGGCGGACGGCGCGGAGCTGAGACACTCCTGTGCGGCCGGCACGGCTACTGGCTGGAAGGCGCTCCCGTGTGAGCAGCCTGGTGCGGGGCTGAGACGCTGCCGTGAGGGCGGACCGGCTCCCGGCTGGAAGGTGCTTCCGTGGGGGCAGCCCGGTGCGGGGCTGAGACGCTGCCTTGTGGGCGGCCCGGTGCGGAGCGGAGACGGTGCTACGGCGGCTGAGGCGGCGGCGACCTGGATCCGGGGCTCGGCCGCGGGCCAGTGGAGGACAATGTCAGGAGCTCGCAGGTCACAGGCTGGTACCTGTTTTCCGGAGCACCCGTTGCAACAGCTGCGTCCTGGACTGGAGGGCGGCAGCTTTGACCACCCCCGGGCCGCGGAGCTTGAACCGCGGACTGACTTACCATCGCCCGGTGGGGTATCGCCTCGGCGCAGAGGGAGAAGAGGAGGGAAGAGACAGTAACTCTAAGACTTTTGCCTCCATCACAGTGAGGAGGTGTTTGGTGAACTCACTGTGGTGGATGTTAATTTGTGTTTATTGTGTTTTGTTATTATTACATGTATGGCTGCAGGCAACAGCATTTCGTTCAGACCGAAAGGTCTGAATGACAAATAAAGGTATTCTATTCTATTCTATTCTATTCTAGGAGCAACAGAAGATAACTAAAAAGACAATATGGGGACAAAAGATGAGGTACGAAAGTAAGCCAGACAAGAATATAAAAGAGAATAGTAAAAGCTTCTTTAGGTATGTAAAGAGGAAAAAATTGTTAAAACCAAAGTTGGTCCCTTGAAGACTGAAAAAGTTGAATTTATTATGGGGAACAAGGAAATGGCAGATCAGTTGAACAGGTATATTGGATCCGTCTTTAATAAGGAGGACACTCCTGATGTAGTAGGAACTGAAGGAAATCCACATTAGGCAGGAATTAGTGTTGGATAGACTGATGGGACTGAAGGCTGATAAATCCCCAGGGCCTGATGGTCTGCATCCCAGGTTACTTAAGGAAGTATCAGGGGGCGCTGTCCTGTGCACGGCTGCCCTGCCAGCAGTTGTCTGTCTTTTCACCATTTTATTTTTAGTTAGTTAAAGTGTTTTGTTTGGAGATCTAGAATTTTTTATGTGGGGGGTGGGGTGAAGGGGGAAACTTCCTTTCAGGGTCCCTACCTGGTCGGAGAGGCAGCTTTTCTCCGGTCTGCAGCTTCGACCCGTCCTCACGGCCTCGAGCGGCGTTTCCTGTCGGGGGCCGCCCAGAACCTCGGCTTCGGCGGCGGCACATCGCTGGAGCGCTATCATGGAGCGGGCGGTGCCTTGCTTGGGTCGCCGCGCTGGAGCTTCGGTGAGCTGAGACCGCCGGGTAAAACATCGCGGAGCTGCGGGACTGTGGAGTGATCAGCTGCGGGCGGCGGCGCTGAACTTTACACCGGGAGCCTGGGATCTCGCGATGAGATCGCCAGTTGTGGAGCTCCAACCGGCGCGGCCTTGTTGGCTTCGGAAGCCGCAGCCTCCAGTACGGAGGCGGCCGTTCCAGGGTCCCATGCCGCGGAGGACTCTCCCGACGCTGGAGCAATACCACCCGGCGAGAACGGCCTGGAACATCGGGCCTCCGTAGAGGCAACTGTGGAGGCCTCAATACGCCCAACTATGGGTGAACTGGGGTTGGGGACTGGACTTTGTGCCTTCCCTCATGATGGGAGCCATTGTGGGGGGATGTTCTTTGTGTTTAAGACTCTCATTGGTGTTATGTCTATATTCTTTTTTGTGTGCTGCAAAATGGCAAAAAGCATTTCACATCACTACACCTCGGTGTATGTGAATGTGACTAATAAAATACCTTTGATACCTTTGAAGTGGCTCTAGAAATTGTGGATGCATTGGTGATCATTTTCCAATGTTCTATAGATTCAGGATCAGTTCATGTGGATTGGAGGGTAGCTAATGTTATCCCACTTTAAAAAAAAGGCGGGAGAGAGAAAACAGGGAATTATAGACCAGTTAGCCTGACATCGGTGGTGGGGAAGGTGCTGGAGTCAATCATTAAAAGATGAAATAGCAGCATTTGGATAGCAGTATCAGGATCAGCCCAAATCAGCATGGATTTACGAAGTGGAAATCATGCTTGACTAATCGTCTGGAATTTATTGAGGATCTAACGAGGAAAATGGTCAAGGGAGGGGGGCCAGTGGATGTGGTGTACTTGGACTTTCAGAAAGCATTTGATAAGGTCCCACATAGGAGATTAATGGGCAAATTTAGGGCACATGGTATTGGGGGTAGAGTGCTGACATGGATAGAGAAGTGGTTGGCAGACAGGAACCAAAGAGTAGGGATTAACAGGTCCCTTTCCGAATGGCAGGCAGTGACTAGTGGGGTACCCCAAGGCTCGGTGCTGGGACCGCAGATATTTACAATATACATCAATGATTTACTGTAGATGAAGGGATTCAAAGTAACATTAGCAATTTTGCAGATGGCACAAAGCTGGGTGGCAGTGTGAACTGTGAGGGATGATGCTATGAGAAAGCAGGGTGATTTCGACAGGTTGGGTGAGTGGGCAGGTGCTTGGCAGATGCAGTTTAATGCGGATAAATGTGAGGTTATCCACTTTGGTAGCAAAACCAGGAAAAACAGATTACTATCTAAATTGTGTCAATTTGGGAAAATGGGAAGTGCAACGGGATCTGGGGTTCCTTGCGGAACAGTCAATGAAAATAAGCAGTTCGTTGTGTTCAAGAAGGAACCGCAGATGCTGGAAAATCAAAGGTACACAAAAATGCTGGAGAAACTCAACGGGTGCAGCAGCATCTATGGAGCGAAGGAAATAGGTAACGTTTCGGGCCAAAACCCTTCTTCAGACTGATAGGGGTGGCAGGGAAAAGGAAGGAAACAAAGGAGGAGGAGGAGCCCGAGGGCTGGGGGATGGGAGGAGACAGCAAGGGGTAACAAAATTGCCAGAGTGGGCAACACTGGAAATTGGAGGAACAGCACCTCATATTCCGTTTGGGGAGCCTGTATCCGGAGGGGCATGAACATTGAATTTTCCCAATTTTGTTAGCCCTTGCTGTCTCCTCCCATCCCTTAGCCCTCGAGCTGTCTCCTCCCATCCCCCAGCCCTCGGGCTCCTCTTCCTCCTTTGTTTCCTTCCTTCTCCCTGCCACCCCCTATCAGTCTGAAGAAGGGTTTCGGCCCGAAACGTTACCTATTTCCTACGCTCCATAGATGCTGCTGCACCCGCTGAGTTTCTCCAGCATTTTTGTGTACCTAATGAAAATAAGCATGCAGGTACAGCAGGCAGTGAAGAAAGTGAATGGCATGTTGGCCTTCATAACAAGAGGAGTTGAGTATAGGAGCAAAGAGGTCCTTCTGCAGTTGTACAGGGCCCTAATCAGACCATTGTGTACAGTATTGCACCCCTAATTTGAGGAAGGACATTCTTGCTATTGAGGGAGTGCAGCGTAGGTTTACAAGGTTAATTCCCGGGATGGCGGGACTGTCATATGCTGAGAGAATGGAGCGGCTGGGCTTGTACACTGGAGTTTAGAAGTATGAGAGGAGATCTTATTGAAACATATAAGATTATTTAGGGTTTGGACATGCTAGAGGCAGGAAACATGTTCCCGATGTTGGTGGGAGTCCAGAACCAAGGGCCGCAGTTTGAGAATAAGGAGTAAGCCATGTAGAACGGAGACGAGGAAACACTTCTTTACACAGAGAGTTATGAATTCTGTGGAATTCTCTGCCTCAGAGCGCTGTGGAGGTTGGTGCTCTGGATAGTTTCAAGAGAGAGCTAGATGGGGCTCTTAAAGATAGCGGAGCCAGGGGATACTGCAGATGCTGGTTTGAACCAAAGATAGACACAAAATCTGGAATATCTCAGTGGGTCAGGCAGCATCTGTGGAGAAAAGGAATGGGTGACATTTAGGGTCGAGACTCTTCTTCAGACTGAGAGTCAGGGGTGAGGGGAACGAGAGATGTGGAAGACATTTGAAAGCAGATGATGATCAATGAATAGTAGATTGGTTCGTTCGAAGGTAGATACAAAATGCTAGAGTAACTCAGCGGGACAGACAGCATCTCTGGAGACAAGGAATGGGTGACATTTCAGGTCGGGACCCTTCTGCAGACTAGAATGGTTCATTGTTGGCGGGGGAGAAGATGACAAGGCATACAACCAGTAAAATTAATCAGGACAGTGTAATCAAACCCGAAACATCACCTGCCCTTTTCTCCAGGGATGCTGTCAGTCCCACTGAGTTCCTCCAGCCTTTTGTGTCTATCCTCGGTTTTTCCTTGATCTTTGACATTGCCCTCCATGGTGAATAGAGCTTTTGGTATGCAGGCCTTGTTTTCTCAGGACCGCATGATGGTGGGGAGGTCAGTACCCCTGATGGACCGGGCAGTATCCACCGCCTTTTATAATCTCCTTCTTACCTGGGGTTTCGAGTTGCCGAACCTGGCTGTGATGAAACCATTCAAAGATGCTGCCATGTACAGGTCCACCACCGAATTTCCGGCACCCTTGGTTCCAGAGCCTTTCTGGATTATCCTTTTTTCCGGACAAAAAGAGGTCATGGTCTCCGAGGGGAGTTTAATGGTACTGGATCGGTCCATCTAGGCCGCCGGTGTACTAAGATATCGGCCCGCAAAGTTGGCCGTGGAAGTGGGCAATTGGAACGTATCTGCCAGCTCTGGTCGCCGGGGGCAAATTCATCCCGCCGATCAGCACAGAAGTCCCGATGAGGTTAAGATCCGCCGCCTCACCCGGCCTGGGTACCACATTTTCGGGGGGAGTTCCAGGGGCATTTTAAGAGTGCACTCGCAATTTTGTCTGGACCACTAATTGCCGCAGAATCGGTGGTGGACCTGTACATTGTGTTTGTTTGCGTATGTGCACTGCTTGATGTTAGTGTTTGAGGAACTTTTCCCGGGGTTGGGATGAATAGCCACTCATGGATTCATTCGACACTGGATAACTATCTCTCCTGCCTAGAGTCACACAACATGCAAGCAGGTAATTCGGCTCAACTTACTCAAACGGACCAACATGTCCCATCTACACTAGTCCCACCTGCCTGTGTTTGGTCCATAACCTTCCTAAACCGTTCCTATCCATGTACCCGTCCGTTATGCTTCACATATGAACCCTGTTAGAGGAAAGATGTCAATCTGGAGGAGACGGAGCAGAGAAGATTTACGAGATGTTGCCAGGACTCGAGGGCCTGAGCTATAGGGAGAGGTTGGGCAGGCTAGGACTTTATTCCATGGAGTGCAGGAGGCTGATCTTATAGAAGTGTATAAGATCATGAAAGGAATAGATTGGGTAAATGCACAGAGTCTTTTACCCAGAGTTGAGGAAATCGAGAACCAGAGAACATAGGCTTAAGGTGTGGGGGGAAAGATTTAATAGGAACCTGAGGGGCCACTTTTTTACACAGAGGATAGAAGGTGTGTGGAGCGAGCTGCCAGAGGAGGTAGTGGACTATAACAATATTTAAAACACATTTGGATGGATAGGGCAAGTTTAGAGGGATATGTACCAAATACAGGCTGGTGGGACTAGTGTTGCAGGGACATGTTGGTCGGTGTGGGCAAGTTGAGTTGAGAAGCCTGTTTCCACGCTGTATCTCTCTTTGAGCAGGTTCTTTGAATTATAAATTCACCGCTACTATCGAACTATCCATGTGAAACCACTGGCTTACTATTTTAAGCTATTTCCGTACATCACACAGAGGGGAAATAATGCAGAGTTCAGGCAACCGATGAAGTAATCAATTATTCCTACTCCGCAGAACGCTCCGTGTAATAATGAAATATTTGACACTGTTCAATTATGTGGCCAATTAGAATGCGCAAGGCATTTTTGGCTGCAATCTTTCGTAAGTAATGACTGTGCCACATTCTCGACAAAGGGTTTTGTGCAGCAATTATATCCTGCCACTTCACCTTCCACATGGCCAATTAAACTTTACGGCCTTGTCGATTTATGAGCTTTTGATTTGTATAGAGATTTACTTTGGTAGTCTGAAGAAGGGTCACCCGAAACGTCACCCATTCCTTCTCTCCAGAGACGCTGAGTTACTCCAGCTTTTTGTATCTATTTACGATGGATGTTGCCAGGACTTGAGGGCCTGAGCCATAGAAGAGGTTCAGCAGGGTTGGTGTGCAGGAGGGTGAGGGGTGACCTTAGAGAGGTGTACAAGACCGTGAGGGGAATAGATAAAGTGAATGCAGTATGTTACGCAGGGTTTGGGAACCAAGAACCAGAGGACATAGGTTGAAGGTGAGATGGGAAAGATTTACTTTCAGACCCGAAACGTCACCTGCCCCTTTTCTGCAAGATGCTGTCTGTCCCGCTGAGTTCCTCCAGCCTTTTGTGTCTATCTTTGGTTTTTCATTGATCTTTGACATTGCCCTCCATGGTGAGTAGAGCCTTTTGGTTCCAGAGCCTTTCTGCATTATCCTCCGAGACTTTACTGGAGAACCTACCTGATCTCCCGGTTGCTCAACACTTAATTCTCCTCCCATTCCCACACTGACCTTTCTGTCCTTGGCCTCCTCCATTGTCAGAGTGAGGCCCAGCGCAAATTGGAGGTAGGGTTTGGAGGATCAAATTGAAATTAGCTTCCTTGAAGTTGTTGCCAGGAGATCTGTTTGAAGAAGATTAAATAATTGAGTGGGTTTAGCGTGAGCATTGGCTGCAGCTCACTGCATTGGTCATAATTAGCAATGTTGGATCCATGTAAACATGTATGATTCCTGAGGCCTGTCATTAGGGTGGTTGGAGGTATCCAGTTGTCTGTTTCACAATTGCTGCTAGTCAGAGGGTGGTGATTGTGTGGAATTCTTTGCCACAGAAGGCTGTGGAGGCTGTCAATGGATATTTCAAAGGCAGAGATATGTAGATTTTTGTTTAAGAAAGAAACTGCAGATGCTGGAAAATCGAAGGTAGACAAAAATGCTGAAGGAACTGAACGTGTGAGGCAGCATTTATGGAGAGAAGGAATAGGCGAAGTTTCGGGTCGAGACCCTTCTTCAGACTGACAGAGATAGATAGATTTTTGATTAGTGCGGGTGTCAGGGGTTATGTGGAGAATGCAGGAGAACGGGGTTAGGAGGGAGAGATAGATCAACCATGATTGAATGGCGGAGTAGACTTGATGGGCCAAAGTTTATTATTGTCACGTGTACCGAGGTACAGTGTAAAGCTTTTTTGTTGTGTGCTAACCAGTTAGTGGAAGGACAATACAGGATTACAATCAACCCATCCACAGTGTACAGATATAGGATTAAGGGAATATCGATTAGTGCAAGGCAAAGTCCGATTTAAGATAGTCTGAGGGATAGTTTAAGAATAAGGGGTAATTCATTTAGAACGGAGATGAGGAAAAACTTTTTCACACAGAGAGTTGAGAGTCTGTGAAATTCTCTGCCTCAGATGGTGGTGGAAGCCGTTTCTCTGGATGCTTTCAAGAGAGAGCTGGACAGAGCTCTTAAAGTTAGCGGAGTCAAGGGATGTGGGGAGAAGGCAGGAACATGGTATTAATTGTGGATGATCGCCATGATCACGGTGAATTGTGGTGCTGGCTCGAGGGGCCGAATGGCCTACTCCTGCACCTATTGTCTATTGTCTTCAATGAATAATAATGAATGAATAAAAATGTTATTAGCCAAGTAGGTCCACATAGAAGGAATTTACATTGGTGCTTTGCTCGCAGGTAACAACAAGATATTCAGTAGACAATTAAAAATAAAATATTATAATTCAAACATGCGAAAATAAAGTACCGGAGTAAAAAGAGGCTACGGTCTTTTGGCTGTTGATTAGAGTTACTGCTCATGGGAAGAAGCTGTTTTTATGTCTGACTGTGGCAGCTTTGATAGTCCGGAGTTGCCTCCCAGAGGGAAGTGATTCAAAGAGTTTGTGGCCGGAGGTGAGAGCGGCAGAAAACATCTGCCAATGCAGTAGATGGTAGGTGGGGACTGCTCTCTGGTTGGTGATAGGATGGTTAGAACATAGGACAGTACAGACATGAACGGGCCCTTCGGCCCACAATGTTTGTGCCGAACATGAGGCCAGGTTAAACTCTCATCTCCCTGTACATGATCCATATCTCTCTCTCCCCTCTACTTCCACATGCCCACCTAAAAGCTTCTTAAACACCCCTGTCATATCTGCCTCCACCACCTCCCCAGGTCAGGCATACCAGGCCCCCACCACTGTCCCGCGCATCCCCATTAAACTTTCCCCCTCTCTCCTTATAGCAATACCCTCTAGTCTTGGACATTTCCAGCCTGGCGTAAAAAGAGTCTACCCTAACTGTGCCTCTCATACGTCTAACTGGTCTCCTCTCAACCTCCGACGTTGCAGAGAAAACAATGCAGGTCTATCCAACCTCTCCCTGTAGCTGAAGCCCTCGAATCCAGGCGGCTTTCTGGTAAAACATTTTGTTTACAAAAAGTTAGAACCTTTTCCTCATAAAACATTTTGTGCTGCGCACGTCGGTCTAACGCGTTCTAATGAGGGGTGGACGCACGGAACTGCAGATGCTTGTTTACATAAAAAGACAAAGTGCTGGAGTAACTCCGCAGTCGCTGGGGGGCCTGGTCTGGAGAAAGGCAGGTTTGTGATCCTTAGTGGAGGTCAGGTAAGTGGAGGAGCTTTGATTGAGCGTGTGGATCCTGTGGAAGGATAAAGTGAAGCTGAGATCTATGGAGTGAGCTGACCTATTCCAGCACTTTGTGGCGCAGCGGTAGAGTTGCTGCCTTACAGCGCCAGAGACCCGTGTTCGAACCTGATCACGGGTGCTGCCTGTACGGAGTTTACGTTCACCCTGTGACCACGTGGGTTTTCCCGGGTGCTCTGGCTTCCTCTCACACTCCAAAGACGTGCACGTTTGTAGGTTACTTGGCTTCTGCAAGTTGTAAATTGTCCCAGGTGTGTAGGATAGTGTGTGGGGATCGCTGGTTGGTGTGGACTCGGTGGGCTGAAGGGCCTGTTTCCGCACTGTATCTGTAAAGTCACTCAAATAAGACTTGGCTGCTTTTTAAGCAGTCGTTGTGTTATGCAGAAGCAATACATTACAAGTGAAGCTTTGCATGTTGCAAGTACATCACACCAATATTTAGTTTAGTTTACGTTAGAGAAACAGTCCCTTTTGCCCACTGAGTCTGTGCCGACCAGCGATCACCCCATTCATTAGTTCTATGCTACACACTAAGGACAATTTACAGAAGCTAAATAACCAATAACCCTGCACATCTTTGGGATGTGAGCGGAAATGGGATATGACAATGAAACATTCATGACTCTTGAAACCGGAGGAAACCCACGTGTTCACAGGGCGAATGTGCAAACTCCGCATGGACAGCTCCTGAGGTCAGGATCGAACCCTGGTCTCTGGATCTGTGAGGCAGAAACTAATCTCATGATTTTATACACGTCTATAAGATCACTACTCATCCTATATAGAGGATGGGAGCAGCCTGGCTTGAGGATAGAACTGAAAAGTTAGATTGGAAATATCTAAATTCCTATCCTTACTGTTTTGTTTTCCAGCAGAACGAATCATTACAATCCACCGACTTGATGGGCAAGGCCTCCCGACTCTCATCATTTCTCCGCACCATTTTTTGCTTGCCTTGCTGCCTCAATAATCCCAAGGACCACAACAACACCATCTCGGCGACTTCCTGCAGCTCCACAACGTCACTTCCTGCGTACAAGTGGAACGAGGAAAATTGCATCATCCACGTCAGCCTCGAGAACGGCAATGGGAATGTGTACAAAAGCATTGTGGTAGGTGCATGGCATTCTTCCACGGCTCAGATACTACTTTATAGCAGAGACACAGCATGGAAACAGGCCCTTCGGCCCACTGATTCCGCGCCGACCTACGATTGGATAGGATGCACTAGTTCCTGCATGCTAGGGACAATTTACTGAAGCCAATTAACCTACAATCCCGTATATCTTTGAAGTGTGGGAGGAAACCTGGGCGCTGGTGTTAGTCAGGGGTTGTGGGGAGAAGGCATGAAAATGGGGTTAGGAGGCAGAAAACGATCGGCCATGATTGAGTGGCGGATTAAGCTCGATGGGCCGAATGGCCTAACTCTGCTTCATTGAACATATAATAATAATAATAATAAATTTTATATTTAATGGGCGCCTTTCATACAAAATCTCAAGGACACCTTACATAGTAATCGGAATAAAAACATATAATCGGAGTAAAACAAGTAATTAAAGACATCACAATGACACAAATTAAAAACAGAATTCAATCCAAAAACAGAAAATCAAAAACACAGTGTGAAGAGAGAGCAGCGGCAACCAATTCGTGCCAGCGTCCACTCTCCCTTCACGGCAGCCATCTTGGACACAGACCTACAAGACTACAGTTAGACAAAAAAAATCATCCCCCCACAGTGGATAGCACTGTGGAGGAAGGCACAATGTCCAGTCCCCACCACATGTTCACCCCAAAGTCAGGCCTATTGGGGCCACCGCAATTGCCTCTACGGAGGCCCGATGTCCCTGGCCGTTCTCACCGGGTGGTCTTGCCCCGGCGTCGGGAGAGTCCTTTTGGCGGCTGGGCCACTTGGAACGGCCGCTTCTTGGTTGGAGCCCGCGGCTGCCGAAGCCGACAAGGCCGCGCCGGTTTGGCGCTCCTAGGCTCCAGATGAAAAAGTCGGCGACCGCTCTCCTCACTGCCGCCTTGCCGCCTCTACGCACGCCGCCTCTCCGCTCCGCAAACCCGCAGCCCGGAGATGTTGCTCACGGCGGTCCAGCTCACCAGAGCTCCAGCGCGGCGACCCAGGCAAGGCATCGCCCGCTCCGCTCCGCTCCAGCGCTCCAGCGCTCCAATGCAGTGCCGCCACGCAGGCCGAGGTGCTGGGTGGTTCCCGCCAAGAAACGGCGCTCCAAGCCCGCTGGTAGGCCACGACGACGGGTCGACGGGCAGCCTGGAAAAAAGGCTGCCACACCGACCAGGTAGGGACCTATAAATAAAGTAATACCTACCCCCCCACATTAAAAGACCATATCCCCTACAAACAAAAAAACAGGACTCACTAAAAACTAAAAAAAAAACGAATTTAAGACGGACGGCTGCTGCTAGCAGCCGTTCACCAAGATGGCTCCTCCTCCTCGGATGAGCACCCGAAGAAAATTTCATGCGGTCACGGGGAGAAAATACAAACTCCCCACAGACAGCACCCAGTCAGGATGGAACCCGGGTCTCCGGTGCTGTACGGCAGCAGATCTACCATTGCTGCAATATATTTGTGACTTCTGAATAAAAAAATTGGAAATGTGAAAAGTTGAAAACCCAGGAGCTTGTTTCCATGCTGTTTAGCTCAAAGTCTACAACAGGCGCAAACTTTAATGAGATTCTGGTTTCTATCATAAGGTGCAAGAGTCAGAGGATATAGAATGACACAGTGTGGCCCTTTGGCCCATCTTGCCCACACTGGCCACATATCCCACCTGCCTGCATTTGGCCCATATCCCTCCAAACATGTCATATCCATGTACCTGTCCAATTGCTTCTTAAACGTTGCGATAGTCCCTGCCTTAACTTCCTCATCTGGCAGCTCGTTCCATACACCCGCCTCAATGTGAGAGGGGTAAGATTTAATAGGTAAGATTTAGCAGGTACATGGATAGAAAATGTTTCGAGGGATATGGGCCAAATGTGGGCAGAGAGAGGGAGGGGAAGAGAGGAGGGAGAGAGATAGAAGGGAAGAGAACGAGAAGGGAGGTAGAGAGCCGGGAAAAAGAGAGAGATGGACAGAGTTGGTTCCTGGGAGAGAGACAGCGATCAGCGATCTAAGGGAGAGAGGGGGGAGAGGGAGAGGAGGGTGAACAACTCCAGGAACAACTCTCCCTAGACTGCCCCACTCCCTTCTTGTGCAGCGGGGCAATATTGGCAATTTTCCAATCATCTGGAACCACTCCTGACTCCAATGATTCTTGAAATCTCACCATCAATGCCCCCACAATCTCTAATGCCTCCTCTATCAGAACCCTAGGGTATAGTCCATCCTGACCAGGTCACTTCTCCACCTTCTCCCTAGTAACAGCCACTCCACTAACGTCCACCCCGACTCACTTGAAGTTCGGCCACATTGCTGGTGTCTTCCATTGTGAAGACTGATGCAAATAATGTTATTCCACTCCTCTGCCATTTCTTTTGTTCCCCGTTATCACTTCTCCTGCATTATTTTCCAGCGGTCCAACGTCCATTCGTGCTTTTTCCAGCTTCGCACCATAGCTAAAATCAAACCATTCCTCCAATTTGACGACTTTGAAAAGATCATCCACGCATTCATCTCCTCCCGCCTTGACTACTGCAACTCCCTATGCACTGGCATCAGCCAATCTTCCCTGTCCCACCTGCAACTGGTCCAAAACCCCGCAGCGAGTCTTCTAAAGGGTACCTGTGAAAGGGACCACATCACTCGATCCTGGCCTCTCTCCATTGGCTCCCAGTATGGTACAGAATCAACTTCAAGCTCTTCTTATTCGTATACAAAGCCCTTAACGGGCTTGCCCCTCCCCCTATATCAAAAACCTTCTAACCCACCATTCTACCTCCAGGTCCCTCAGGTCGGCCGACTTGGGGCTACTGACTATCCCGCAGTCCAGTTTTAAGCTCAGTGGTGACCGAGCTTTTGCGGTTGCAACACCTAGACTGTGGAACAGCATCCCTCTCCTCATCTGAACTGCCCCCTCCATCAACTCCTTTAAGCCACGGCTCAAAACCTATTTCTACTCCCAAGCGTTTCTTGAAGTCCTCTGAGGGGGCGCTGAAAACAGTTTATGTATGTATTGTTAGATCTATGTACCACTGTATGTAGCACGTTAGTACCTGCACTGATGTAAAGCACTTTGGTCAACGAGAGTTGTTTTTAAATGTGCTACAGAAATAAAATTGACTGACTGACTGACTTTCTTACTCCTAATATAGCTGAAGAAAACCTTGCTATCCTCTTTTCTTCTGCAGTTGTATAGGGCTCTGGTGAGACCACATCTGGTGTATTGTGTACAGTTTTGGTCTCCTAATTTGAGAAAGGACATCCTTGTGATTGAGGCAGTGCAGCGTAGGTTCACGAGATTGATCCCTGGGATGGCGGGACTGTCATATGAGGAAAGGTTGAAAAGACTAGGCTTGTATTCACTGGAGTTTAGAAGGATGAGGGGTGATCTTATAGAAACATATAAAATTATAAAAGGACAGGACAAGCTAGATGCAGGAAAAATGTTCCCAATGTTGGGCGAGTCCAGAACCAGGGGCCACAGTCTTAGAATAAAGGGGAGGTCATTTAAGACTGAGGTGAGAAAAAACTTTTTCACCCAGTTGTGAATGTATAGAATTCCCTGCCACAGAGGGCAGTGGCGGCCAAATCACTGGATGGATTTAAGAGAGAGTTAGATAGATCTCTAGGGGCTAGTGGAGTCAAGGGATATGGGGAGAAGGCAGGCAAGGGTTATTGATAGGGGACGATCAGCCATGATCACAATGAATGGCGGTGCTGGCTCGAAGGGCAGAATGGCCTCCTCCTGCACCTATTTTCTATGTTTCTATTATTGTATTATTAGCTAGCTTATCTTCGTATTTCAGTCATTCACCCCGTATTGCCTTTTTAGATACCTTCTATTGTTCTTTAAAAGCTTCCCAGTCCTGATTCCCACTAATCTTTGTAATTATGCCGTCTCTTTCAGTTTAAAACTGTTGTTGACTTTTCTTCTGTCACACTGGCTTCTTTCTCCCCCTAGAATCTTTCTTCCTCTTTGGAATGAAATCAGCCAGATTCTTCCGAATTATTCCAACCAGACATTCCTGCTATTGCTGTTCCACCGTCATCCCTTCCAGGGTCCCTTTCCATTCATCTTTGGCCAGCTCCTCCCTCATGCCTCTGTGGTCTCCTTTGCTCAGCTCCAATATCGACGCATCCGATTTCACCTTCTCCCTCTCAAATTACAGATTTCAAACTAATCATATTGTGGTCGCTACCTCCTAGTGGTTCTTTTATCTTGACTTCCCTTATCAAATCCTGTTCATCACACAACACTCAATCCAGAATTGCCTTTTTCAGGGTCGGCTCCGTTACAAGCTGCTCTAAGAATCCACTCGGAGGCACTCTTCAAATTCCCCTTCGTGGGGTCCGGTATCAATCTGAATTTCCCAATCTACCTGCATGTTGGAATCTCCCGTGACCCACCTTTCTTAGATGCCAATTGTATCTCCTGGTGTATCTGGTATCCTATATCGTGGCTTCTGTTTGGAGGCCTGTAAATAATTCCCATTTCTTATAGACAATAGATAATAGGTGCAGGAGGAGGCCATTCGGCCCTTCAAGCCAGCACCGCCATTCAATGTGATCATGGTTGATCATCCCCAATCAGTACCCCGTTCCTGCCTTCTCCCCATATTCCCTGACTCCGCTAGATTTAAGAGCCCTATCTAGCTCTCTCTTGAAAGCATCCAGAGAACCGGCCGAGAGTTCCACAGACTCACAACTCTGTGAGAAAAAGTGTTTCCTCGTCTCCATTCTACATGGACTACCCCTTATTCTTAAACTGTGGCCCCTGGTTCTGGACTCCCCCAACATCGGGAACATGTTTCCTGTCTCTAGCGTGTCCAAGCCCTTAACAATCTTATATGTTTCAATGAGATCCCCTCTCATCCTTCTAAACTCCAGAGTATACAAGCCCAGCCGCTCCATTCTCTCAGCATATTACAGTCCCGCCATCCCGGGAATTAACCCTGTAAACCTACGCTGCACTCCCTCAATTTCTTGAGCTGGAGGGTGGTGAATCTGTGGGATTCATTGCCGCAGACGGCTGTCATTAGGTATTTTTAAGGCGGAGATTGACAGATTCTTCATTCGTACGGGTGTCAGGGTTATGGGGAGAAGGCAGGAGAATGGGGTTGAGAGGATGAGATAGATCAGCCATGATTGAGTCTAAGAAAAAAAAATCATCATCTATATCTGTCGTTTCCCTTATCCGTAACCAGAGTGAAGAAGGGTCTTGACCCGAAACGTCACCCATTCCTTCTCTCCAGAGATGCTGCCTGTCCCGTTGAGTTACTCCAGCTTTTTGTGTCTATCCATGATTGAATGGCGGAGTAGACTAGATGGGCCGACTGGCCTCATTCTACTGCTCCCCACGGCAGACCCCTCTCTGCCCGGTGATGCATAAACTCGGTGCGTCACCGGGCAGCTGCGGCCGCAGGAACACCTTCACTGATGAGCGGGGACCAGGTTGACAAACGGCTCAACTCTCCCCGGGGATTCACGGTGGCACAGCGGTAGAGTTGCTGCCTTACAGCAAAATGCAGCGCTGGAGACCCGGGTTCAATTCCGACTATGGTGAGTAAAGGCAAAGATAGATACAGAGCAACGGAGACGCGCTGTACCTCCTCTCTACCCCCTCTCTATCAACCCCCCTCCTACTACATTCCCCCTTTCCTCTCTACCCCGCTTCTCTTTACCTGCCCCTCCTCCTCCTCTCCCCCTTCTCCTCCTCCCCCTTCTCTCTCTACCCCGCTTCTCTTTACCTGCCCCTCCTCCTCCTCTCCCATCTCCCCATTCTCCTCTCCCCTTCCCCCTTTTCCCCTTCCCCCCCTCCCCCCTTCTCCCCCCTCCTCCTCTCCTCTCCCCTCCCCCACCTCCTCTCTCCCCTCCTCTGCTCCCCCTTCTCCCCCTACTCTTTCCCCCTCCTCCTCTCCCCCTCCCCCCCTCCTCCTCTCTCCCCTCTTCCTCTCCTCCTCTCCCCCCCTTCTCCTCCCGCCCCTTCGCCCCCTCTCCCCGCTCCCTCCTCAGTGCGTGAGGCCCCGCCTCCCCAAGCATGCGCTCGCATCCGCAAGGTGCTCGCTCCCGTCCAGTGCCAACTACGGACGCTCGCTCGCGCCCCCAACGATCTTTGCCCCCCAACTGTATTACACTCGCTCCCGGGCCCCACAACTGTATTACACTCGCTCCCGGCCCCCACAACTGTATTACACTCGCTCCCGGGCCCCACAACTGTATTACACTCGCTCCCGGGCCCCACAACTGTATTACACTCCCTCCCGGGCCCCACAACTGTATTACACTCGCTCCCGGGCCCCACAACTGTATTACACTCGCTCCCGGGCCCCACAACTGTATTACACTCGCTCCCGGCCCCCACAACTGTATTACACTCGCTCCCGGGCCCCACAACTGTATTACACTCCCTCCCGGCCCCCACAACTGTATTACACTCGCTCCCGGGCCCCACAACTGTATTACACTCCCTCCCGGGCCCCACAACTGTATTACACTCGCTCCCGGGCCCCACAACTGTATTACACTCGCTCCCGGGCCCCACAACTGTATTACACTCCCTCCCGGGCGCCACAACTGTATTACACTCGCTCCCGGGCCCCACAACTGTATTACACTCGCTCCCGGCCCCCACAACTGTATTACACTCGCTCCCGGCCCCCACAACTGTATTACACTCCCTCCCGGGCCCCACAACTGTATTACACTCGCTCCGGGGCCCCACAACTGTATTACGCTCGCTCCCTGGCCCCACAACTGTATTACACTCGCTCCCGGGCCCCACAACTGTATTACACTCGCTCCCGGGCCCCAACTGTATTACACTCGCTCCCGGGCCCCACAACTGTATTACACTCGCTCCCGGGCCCCAACTGTATTACACTCGCTCCCGGGCCCCACAACTGTATTACACTCGCTCCCGGGCCCCACAACTGTATTACACTCGCTCCCGGGCCCCACAACTGTATTACACTCGCTCCCGGGCCCCACAACTGTATTAAACTCGCTCCCGGGCCCCACAACTGTATTACACTCGCTCCCGGGCCCCACAACTGTATTACACTCGCTCCCGGGCCCCACAACTGTATTACACTCGCTCCCGGGCCCCACAACTGTATTACACTCGCTCCCGGGCGGATAAACTGTATTACACTCGCTCCCGGGCCCCACAACTGTATTACACTCGCTCCCGGGTCCCACAACTGTATTACACTCGCTCCCGGGCCCCCAACTGTTGACCCCCCACAACCAAAGACGATGGAGCAGCTCTGCTCTATAATCTTTTCCCACAACTGTCGTCGCTCCCCCGCACGGCCTCCCTCCACAACTGTGTTACACTCGCTCCCGGGCGGCTCCAGCTTTCGACGCCCCCGCCGACCCAACGCTCCAGCCCGTTAACCTCCCGTCTCATCCCCGCCCCCCGCCATCTCTGGTAAGAGTAGAGGTGGAGGGCTCTGTGTGTACGTGAACAACACCTGGTGTACAAACACAGTGATTGTGGACAGTCACTGCTCCCCGAACATGGAGTATGTGACTGTTAAATGCAGGCCCATTTATCTCCCTAGAGAGTTTACTGTTGTCATGATAACTGCTGTGTACATACCAGCGGATGCTAATGCTAACTCGGCTATCGGACATTTGTATGGTAGCACTAGCAGTCAACAGAGCATATATCCTGATGGTGTTCACATCATAGCAGGGGACTTTAATCACGCGGACTTGAAGAAAATGCTCCCCAAATTCTACCAGCATGTTAAATGTGCTACAAGAGGAGCTAACACGCTGGACAAGGTCTACTCCAACATCAAGCTGGGCTACAGGGCTAGACCACTACCACACCTGGGTCAGTCGGACCATATGTCCCTGCTTTTAATTCCTGCATATGCCCCCCTCAGGAAAACCGCTCCTACCATCACAAAGACCATCACAACCTGGCCTGATGGTGCATCTCAGCAGCTGCAGGACTGCTTCGACAGGACCAACTGGGATGTGTTTGAACACCAGGACCTGGAGGTGTTCACAGACAGTGTACTGTGTTACATTAAAAACTGCATGGACACGGTCACAGTGGACAAACGCATCCGGGTCTAGAGAGGACTTTTAGGTCTGGCGATAGGGCTTTATACAGCACGACCCGAGCTAACCTGAAGAGAGGCATCAGAGAGGCCAAATCAGACTACAGGAGGAAGATAGAGGACCACCTGGACAGTAACAACAGCAGGCAGGTGTGGCAGGGGATCCAGTATCTCACCAACTACAAGACCAACCTTGGAGCTGCTGAAGGTGACGCCTCGTTGGCAGAGGAGCTGAACCTCTTCTTTGCTTGCTTTGAAGTGGAGCCACCAGAGACAGCCACATCACACCACATGGTCCACAGCAGCCTAACCCTCAAGATAGAGGAGCATGAGGTGAGGCGCACGCTGCGGGCCATCAATCCAAGGAAGGCTACTGGACCCGACGGCGTCTCTGGACGCTTGCTGAAGGACTGCGCAGACCAACTGGCTGGAGTCTGTACGAGGATTTTCAACCAGTCTCTGGCCCAGTCCACTGTTCCACCCTGTCTGAAGTCCGCAGCCATAGTCCCCTTGCCCAAAAAAACCCACATTTCCAGCCTCAACGACTACCGGCCAGTCGCACTCACACCAGTGGTGATGAAGTGTTTTGAAAAACTGGTCCGGGGTCATATCACATCACTCCTGCCCCGAAGCTTTGACCCCCACCAGTTTGCGTACAGAGCGAATAGATCTACAGAGGAGGCTGTAGCCACAGCTCTCCATGCTGCACTGACCCACCTGGAGCAGCGGGGGAGCTACGTGCGGATGCTCTTTGTGGACTACAGCTCTGCTTTTAATACCATCCTTCCCCACAAACTGGTGGACAAACTGGGGGACTTGGGACTTCCACACTCCACCTGCATGTGGATAAATAGCTTCCTGTAGGGTCGCAGCCAGAGAGTCAGAGTGGGCCATCACACATCCACGGCCCTCAGCCTCAGTACCGGCTCTCCACAGGGCTGCGTGCTGAGCCCCCTGCTCTACACCATCTACACACATGACTGCACCCCCGCCCACCACAGCAACACCATTGTCAAATTTGCGGATGACACTATGGTGGTGGGACTCATCTCCGGGGGGGACGAGTATGCCTACCGGGATGAGGCGGAGCAGCTGACAGTGTGGTGTGGAGAAAATAACCTGCTCCTCAACACCTTAAAGACCAAGGAGATAATAATAGACTTCAGGAAGAATAAAACGGACATGGTACCATTAATTATCAGAGGGGACTGTGTGGAGAGGGTGGCGGATTTCCGCTTCCTGGGAATCCATATTGAGGAGGACCTGACGTGGAGCTTGAACACCTCTGCGCTGCTGAAAAAGGTCCAGCAGAGACTGCACTTCCTGAGGGTGCTCAGGAAGAATAACATCAATCAGAGACTGCTGCTGTCCTTTTATCGGTGCTCCATTGAGAGCATCCTAACATACTGTGTATGCGTGTGGTGCACCAGCTGCACAGCGGCTCAGAGGAAAGCGCTCCAGAGGGCCATTGACAACGCCCAGAGGATTGTCGGCTGCCCTCTCCTTACCTTGGAGGACTTGCACAGTTCCCGCTGCATCAAAAAATCCCAGAGTATTATAAAGGACATTTCCCACCCCGGACACTCCCTGTTTGAACTGTTGCCGTCAGGCAGACGGTACAGATCTACAAGGACAAGGACAAACAGACTTAAAAACAGTTTTTACCCCACTGCTATAAAGGCACTAAATGTAGCCGCCAAGGAACACAGGGGCGATACATACTAAGGGACTGTGGTACACTGTGAAATCAACAGAAGGATGTAGGGTTGGGTGTTTATGCGTGGTATTTTCATGATATTTATTTTAGTTGTTTATCTTTTTTTAATATTTTACCTTGTATGTATCGTTAGCTTTTAGAAATGTTTGAATGGTGCACTAACTGGCTGACATTTTTAAATTTCGTTGTACATGGTTCATGTTACAATGACAATAAAGAAACTATTCTATTCTATTCTAAGTCACACTTGTAGAATGTTACCTCTATGCCTCTTCCTGTCCTCACAGATGTTTGTGAATTGCTAACTTTTTGATCCACGTTGAGGGAGAATCATTTTGCCCAAATGTCACATTTGTGCTGGAGCCTGCAAAAGACAATCCCTGTAAACAATAGCTGACAATTCCTGAAGAAAATGGTCAGAAGTTAAAATATTTTTTTTCTTTTGGTTTTAATTTTCTGTTGAACTAGATTTTCATTCATTAATTAACATATTATTATTGTTGAGAGGTACTCACTGTTTGATCACGACACAAGAATCATCCAGGTGACACAATCTGTTGCTTTCCAAAGGGCTGCTGGAAAGTGAGGCTGGCGTGGGTATTATTAGGGGAATGGGTAGCTAATGTGGTAACAGGTAAATAGGCCAGTTGAGAGGAAAGAGTTTGAAATGGAGCACCAGAGTTTTCATTAAGGTAAGAGAAAGTGGGCAAGGGGGGCATTTTGAGGGCGGTTGGGTAAAGTAGGAACAAAAGCGACAGGTAGTGGAACAACAGCATTGGAACGAGATAGGATGGCTATAAAAGTGGCAGATGTGGTGTCCGCACACTTTGAACTGACGGACGGACATTCCACCAGAGAACTTGGGAGCACGGTGACTTCATTCTTTTTTTTGCAACTAAAATAAAACAAAGTGAATTAAATTAGTAATGCTGATGTTCAGACTTACAATACAGCTAGAACCATAAGAAGTCTATAAGACCATAACACATAGGAGCAAAAATAGACCATTCGGCCCATCAAGTTAACTCCACCATTCAATCATAACTGATCTGTTTTTCTTTCTCAACCCCATTCTGCCTTCTCCCCCAACCTTTGACACCCTTACTAATCAAAAACCTATAAATCTCCTCTTTTAAAATACTTAATGTCTTGGCCTCCTCAGCGATCTGTAGCAATGAATTCCACAGATTCACCACCCTCTGGCTAAAGAAAATCAATATATTTTTCAAGTGTCCCTAATAGGATCTGCATTTATTGCCTATTTTCAATTGCCCTTGAGAAAGCGATGGTGGACTACCATCTTGAACCATTGCAGTTCTTCTGGTAAAGATCCTCACACAGCAGTGTCCATTGCTGGGACACTTCAGGATGTGAATTTGCTGTGGCCTGATGCCAGACAGCAGAAATCCTCCCTCAAGGAGGTTTATTTAAATGCCACAATAAAACCAGAAAATGCTGGAAATATTCAGCCGATCAGGCTACATCTGTAGGAAGAGAAATTGAGTTAAGATTTTAGGTCAAAGACCCTTCATTGGAACTGGAAGGAAAGTTAATTTAGCTGCAGGATGGGTGGAAGGCAAATATTTCTCACAGGGTAAAACCGGGAATTCACTCATTGATTGAATAACATTTCTGTATTTAAATAATACAGATTGGCCAATACATTACGTTGTCTCAAGTTCTTATTTTACAAGGCAATCTTACCTCGATAGCTGGTGACCGAACAACAGGACAGTAAAGTTTCTCCAACATTCCTTTATCAAATGAATTCCTTTCATGTTTATATGTCCTCATAATCTGTCAGCAAGAACATCATATTGATCAGTCAATGGACAATAGAGAATAGGTGCAGGAGTAGGCCATTTGCCCCTACAAGCCAGCGCCACCATCCACTGTGATCATGGCTGATTAACCACACAATCAGTACCCCGTTCCTGCCTTCTCCCCGTACCCCTTGACTCCGCTTTCTTTAACAGCTCTATCTAACTCTCACTTGAAACCATCCAGAGAATTGGCCTCCACTGCCTTCTGAAGCAGAGATTTCCACAGATTCACAACTCTCAGGATGAAAACCACAGATGCACAACTCTCTGGGTGAAAATCAGGTAATATCAGCAAAGTATAAAATAAATATATTCAGTGGGCGTTTCCAGTTGTTATTTCAGAGTTCCAGCACTGCAGTATTTTGATTTTACACCAAGTGACTTGACTCCAGTCCCTGTGGACTTTTCTTCCCCACCCTGCACCCACAGCCCATCCCCCACCCTGCACCCACAGCCCATCCCCCACCCTGCACCCACAACCCATCCCCCACCCTGCACCCACAGCCCATCCCCCACCCTGCACCCACAGCCCATCCCCCACCCTGAACCCACAGCCCATCCCCCACCCTGCACCCACAGCCCATCCCCCACCCTGCACCCATGGCCCATCCCCACCCTGCACCCACGGCCCATCCCCCACCCTGCACCCACAACCCATCCCCCACCCTGCACCCACAGCCCATCCCCCACCCTGCACCCACAGCCCATCCCCCACCCTGCACCCACAGCCCATCCCCCACCCTGCACCCACAGCCCATCCCCCACCCTGCACCCACAGCCCATCCCCCACCCTGCACCCACAGCCCATCCCCCACCCTGCACCCACAGCCCATCCCCCACCCTGCACCCTCAGCCCATCCCCCACCCTGCACCCACAGCCCACCCCCACCCTGCACCCACAGCCCATCCCCCACCCTGCACCCACAGCCCATCCCCCACCCTGCACCCACAGCCCATCCCCCACCCTGCACCCACAGCCCACCCCCCAGGCTCACATGGTAATTCATCACAGCTGCATTGAAACAGCCCAGAACCAAATTGAACATCGTAACAGAACAGGAAACTCAGTAAGTCAGAGGCCATGAGCTTTACCATGTCACATCAGGACCAGATCTAATTTGTTTCTTTGTACTGGGAGCCTCTTGTGACCGGTTCTTCCAGAGGGCAATCTCACAACAACCACGATAAAATATTTTGATCAATTAGTCTTACATTTCAAATTCATTGATTAAAGGTCAATGAGCATATACTAGGGTTTGAGTGAAGTGTTTAATGACTTCAACAACTCAACTGATTTAAAATGGCTAATCTATGCTTTATGGCAGGTAGCAAGACAAGGAATCACCACACCACTAAATCCAAAAGGTGATTCAGAAAACTCCTTTGCCATAACAGCAGTTAGTATTTTGAACAATAATTAAGGCAAATGACACGAATGGCTTCAAGGGAAGCCAGAGAAATACATGTCATGGGATGAATAAATAAGGGTGGGGACAGGCTCGTGTGAACCCTAAACACAGACTAATTACGTTAAATCCCTGTTTCTGTGTTTAAATAAAGTGAAAATTAAATTACAACTGTTATCTTTACTTTTACCTGCTCATATGTGTTCATTCCAGCTGCAATGAGGTATCTGAAAAGCGAAAGAGACTTTCTGTGTTTAAATAACGGCACAGAAGCAAGAAGTGAAATTGTTGCAAGAATAAAACTTCAAAACATTATTAAGGAAAATATAATTTCTTGCAATCAACATTAAAAGAGACAAGTAAATTGTTTACCATATAATCATATAACAATTACAGCACGGAAACAGGCCACCTCGACCCTTCTAGTCCGTGCCGAACACATAATCTCCCCTAGTCCCATATACCTGCGCTCAGACCATAACCCTCCATTCCTTTCCCATCCATATAACTATCCAATTTATTTTTAAATGATAAAAACGAACCTGCCTCCACCACCTTCACTGGAAGCTCATTCCACACAGCTACCACTCTCTGAGTAAAGAAGTTCCCCCTCATGTTACCCCTAAACTTCAGGCCCTTAATTCTCAAGTCATGTCCCCTTGTTTGAATCTTCCCTACTCTCAGTGGGAAAAGCTTTTCCACGTCAACTCTGTCTATCCCTCTCATCATTTTAAAAACCTCTATCAAGTCCCCCCTTAACCTTCTGCGCTCCAAAGAATAAAGCCCTAACTTGTTCAACCTTTCTCTGTAACTTAGTTGCTGAAACCCAGGCAACATTCTAGTAAATCTCCTCTGTACTCTCTCTATTTTGTTGACATCCTTCCTATAATTAGGCGACCAAAATTGTACACCATACTCCAGAATTGGCCTCACCAATGCCTTGTACAATTTTAACATTACATCCCAACTTCTATACTCAATGCTCTGATTTATAAAGGCCAGCACACCAAAAGCTTTCTTTACCACCCTATCTACATGAGATTCCACTTTCAGGGAACTGTGCACAGTTATTCCCAGATCCCTCTGTTCACCTACATTCTTCAATTCCCTACCATTTACCATGTACGTCCTATTTTGATTTGTCCTGCCAAGATGTAGCACCTCACACTTATCAGCATTAAACTCCATCTGCCATCTTTCAGCCCACTCTTCCAACTGGCATAAATCTCTCTGTAGACTTTGAAACTCTACTTCATTACCCGCAACCCCACCTATCTTAGTATCATCTGCATACTTACTAATCCAATTTACCACACCAGTTTAATTAATCTTCAGCCAAGAAATGGGTCATCACTGTTATGTGGGAGGAGGAGAAACTTGTTCCCTATTCCTGAATATGTCCAACATTATATTCAGGAATATTATTACACTTCCTTCTCTGCCTTGCACAACTGAACACAATCTGGTTACTTCACTGATCAATTTACCATCTAAAGCCCTAGAAACATATGCATTGGGGCTTAGAGCAGCTGCAACATTACAGAAATTAATCTTGTTGCACTCTAGATAATTAAGATTTATGTTTTGGAAAAATGCACCATGGAATTCCAAGAGGTCTACTTAATTGTAATTTTTTAATTGTAATTGTAATTAATTTATTAGCCAAGTGTGTAAACAGACAAGGAATTTGATTTGCCAACAGTCATACAAAAAAGCAACAGGATACATCATATCCATATCCTTATATCTATAAAACTCTGATCTTGGATGTGGGTGTGTGTGGGAGGGGTGTGTGTGTGGGAGGGGTGTGTGGGAGGGGTGTGTGGGAGGGGTGTGTGTGTGGGAGGTGTGTGTGGGAGGGGTGTGTGGGAGGTGTGTGTGGGAGGGGTGTGTGCATGCGTGTGAGTGTGTGTGTGTGTGTATTTATTTGTTTGTGTGTGATCACATCTACTTGAAAAAACGACGCGTGAACGGGAATATTTTGACATATTCTGGTAGAGATTTACCCCCTGGAGTAAAAAATCGGCTTACCTGAAAATGTTGTGCTTTATTTCTTTTTTTTTTTTTAATATTTTATTTTATTAGAAGTACAGTCATATGGCACCAAAGTGCCTAATATATATTTTCATAATACATTTTATGTACAACTTCTTTTTTTTTTTTTTTTTTATTACACTGAAAAAAGATTAGAATAAGAAAAAGAAGTTAGATAGTAAAGGATAGAAAGATGTGAAATATATAGTGTGTGAAAAAAGAAAACGAGTAAATGAAGAAAGTTGAGAGAGAGAATAGAGAAAATAAAATAAAAAAGAAAAGGAGATCATTATTTATAGTCTTGACCAACCCTCATCCAGTCCTGAAACAGTTATTTTTTACAATTGTGTTGCACCATATGATTCCAATAAAACGACGAATGGAGACCAACTCGTTATGAATTGGTCTGATTTATCCATTAGGATGAGTGCTTTATTTCTTGAATTATTAATTCAAATGTTCACAAAATCGATCCAACTTTGAATTAAAAACGCTTGTCTTTTTTCGCTGACGACATGACAATGGATCTGCCTGCCGTCTGCTCGCACTGCGACTGACTTCACCTCCCACCCCTCCTCCCCCCCCCCCCCCCGTTGTTTAAAACACACCCGTCTACGGAAGACATTTGCCCGCCTGTGCCTCGACTCGGGCCCTCGAGCTTTGGCGACGCACGCCCGCACCTCGGCTTCGGTTGCCTGAGAATTCTCGTGAGCTTTGGTCGACGCAGGCTCGCGCCGTCGAGGAAAGAGATTTAAAAGTTTTTCCCCACCCCCACATAATACAAAAACTAAAGGTACACTAATAACACACAAGTAAACACAGTAAACACAGACCAAAATAGCAAAAGAAAAAAAGACGAGAGGCTATTGGCACGGTTGCCCTGTATGGTGCCAGCATTGTAACCTAACGTGAGGGCTGTCTTTAATCTGGGTGTTTATGGGGTGAAATTATGCAGGATCCATCACTAATCTCAATAGGCTACTTCTGTATTGCTTAATTATCTGTAATGCTGGAGTCTAATTTATTAAGCAATTTGCAATGTGGGATATGCTGTGCTCATAACTACTTTCAAATGCCAGTAAAAGGATACGTAGTGAACTTGGGTAGAAATGTTGAATTAGGATTCTTCACTAGGAAAATTGTGCAGAAGGAAAACATGAGAAGAAAATAGACGGTTAGGGAAAAGAGTAAAATGTAGAAAAAACAATGGTTTCTTTTTCCAATGCACTTATTCAAGAAGAAACAGTGAAGGTCTAGATCCTGTTGACAACACAGAATTGACAATTTCAGCACAAAGCAATTTTTTGTACATTATATAAACCATTTCAATAGTTTTCTGATAGCTGTATTAAAATAATCTATCTTTAAAAATATTTTAATTCTCTGCCTTTTTCCCATTTTCATAGTCAGATCAGTTACACTTTGATCATCCAACAGCTCAACCAGCACAATGCACCACAAAAAATCTCCCTGCTCATGACCTAAACGTAATTCGAATGAATTTGGGAAATTTTGGGAAAGATTTAATAGGAATGTGAGGGGCTTTTTATTTACACATAGAGTGGTGGGTATATGGAACAGGTGCCAAAGGCGGTAGTTGAGGCAAATACTACAACCACATTTGGACAGGTACATGGATAGAAAAGGTTTAGAGGGACATGGGTCACATGTGGGCAGTTGGGATTAGGGTAGATGGGGCACCTTGGTTGGCAAATTGGATCAAAGGACTGTGTCCATGCTGTATGACTCTGACGAACAGAACACAACTGTGTGATTCTGGACTGTGCTATCTCCAACTAATTCATTCACAACAACTCAGCATCGTTGGCTTGGCTAGCATGTATTGCTCATCTATAGCTACCCTCAAACTGGCTGACATGGTCAGGGAACCCATAATGGGCAAGTGGAAAAATTTACTTAACAAGGCCCTGTTCTGAATTGAGAGAAACGATCATCTTCAGTCGCTTTTTCAGGCCAAGTATTGCCCGAGGACATTTGTCTATAATTCTTTGTGGCAGCCTTGTTACAGAAAAACAGATGCCCAAAATATTGCCCATGGACACTGTATATACTTTACCCACTGCTCTCCTAGCAGGCACTCAATGAACTGCAGTGACCTTACATAACTCCGAACAATCAATCAAGGAGAATTCCTCAAAGAACAATGGATCAAATTTGTTCTCGATTTACCTCTGCACACACATCACAGCTGTAGCAGTGTCGACATCTTGGGGGACGGTAGACCTTACAGATATGGCACCACTTGCTGGTAAATATGACGCCATTGATGATCACCTCTGGGGCAATCCAGAATCCCACTGACGTCGCCAGGATCTGAAACAAAAGGGAATTGAATTGTGAAGATGGAGGTCCATTAACTTGTGGTGACTTTTCACAAACTACCTATACTGGGTAGGTGGTGGAAATGTCGTTTGCGGGCATTTTTAAAACATGATCACCATTCTGTATGCTTCAAAGCAGTTATGGAAAAGTTTATTTTCAGGTTAAGCTAAATTGGATAATGCTGATGTCAATAGTGCAAGTGAGCCCTCAGCAAAAGTAGATTGGGAGCAAATGTCTGCGGGTAAAACAATATCTGAGAAGTGGGAGTCTTTTAAAAGAGAGTTAGTGTTTAGGGACACTGGTTCCTGTTTCACTCAAACAACAATGCCTTGCACTCCCACTCTCAGTGAAGGGGGCGCCGTCGAGTGTGGCATCCCTGCCAGCGGCTGTTATTCCTTACACCCTTTTCTTTATTTTTAGTGTGTTAATAGTGTTTGTTTTGGAGGTCTAATCTTTTATATGTGGGGGGCGAGGGGGCAGGGAAGGGGGAAACTTTTTTTCTCATTCCCTACCTGGTCGGAGATGCGACTCTTCTCTGAGCCGCATCTTCGCCCCTTCCTCGCGGCCTACCAACGAGCCTGGAGCGGCATTTCCTGCCGGTACTTCAGCGGCGGCACAGCGCTGAAGCGCCATCAGAGAGCAGGCGATGCCTTACCTGGGTCGGCGTGCGGTGGGCTGCGGAGTGCTGAGCCCGCCGACTCCAACATCGCGGAGCTGCGGTCAGTGGAGCGTCCAGCTGCGGGGCGGCGCTGAACTTTAAACACCGCGGAGCCTGGGATCTCTCGCCGAGCTCCAACCAGTGCGGCCTGTGGACTTTGGGAGCCACAGTCTCCGGGGAGGAAGCGGCCGTTCCAGATGCTCCAAGCCGTTGAGAGGGTTCTGCCGACGCTGGAGTTCCATCATCCGGTGAGAGGGCCTGAAGCATAGGCTGCTGTAGTGGCAACTGCAGAGGCCTCAAATAGGCCCAACCATGGGGTGAACAGGGGTTAGGACTGGACTTTGTGCCTTCCCTCATAGTGGGAACCATTGTGTGGGCATGTTTTTATGTTTATAGGGTGGTTGCACGTAAGGTCATCGGGTCAAAGTGCGTGACGCACGAGCAGCTCAATCCATGTGGAGGACATGGCAGCTTCCGGCACACACTGTTAACACACGGAACGCGTACTTTCTTACCTGTTACAAAACGCCAAAATTGTCATTTTTGTGCTATAAATATTTGTGGGTGCTGTCATTGAAAGTGGGAAGGTCTGCTCTGAACCCGAGCACCAAGGTGCAAGCGGCCGAAGGAGCACATCCCTTGGGACAGCCCCCACTCTCCCCCCCCCCGGGGTTAGCTCTGTCCGGCCACGGCTGCCCTCCACCCCGTCTCCGTATGTGGGCCGCACTGTCACGGGGCCGGGGCCGATCGCCAACACATGGGGCCTCCAGTCAAGTCTTCAGGGGTTTCGCTAAACACTGGGATTTTTGCCACATTACCAGCAGCCCTGAATACACGCAGTCCAACGGCCTGGCTGAACTCGCAGTAAGAAGTGCCAAAATGTTAATGGACCGATCACACAGGGCCGGCTCTGATGTCTATCACTACTTGCTGAACCTGCGGAACATCTCCCGTGATCAGATTCTGGGATCCCCAGCCCAGCGCCTCATGTCAAGGCAGACACGCAGTACTCTACCTATGGCCAAGCAGATGCTACAGTTACTAGTTCGTGCGCCGGCAGCATTTCAATCCAAGCTCCAACATGGCCGAGATACTCAGAAGAAACATTATGACAAGACCAGCGTGCCACTACCGCCACTTACCAAAGGGGAAGTGTTCCATAGGTTATGACCGCCTGGGTATCGTTCTGGGGTCCACTGAGGAGCCACTCTCCTACCTGGTCAGTGTTGATGTTACGACTCCCGAATGCAAGTACTTCAGAGCCGCGTAACACAAGTCAAAAGCCAGGTTCAGGTTCAAAAAACAGTTTTAATTATTCATTGGAACACAAAACTCAACCTGATTTAAACAACCCAGTCAGGGATATGGATAAACCGACAAACAATTTAACAATGCTCCAGCCAGCCACGCAATGGGCCGTCGAACCGGAGATTCCAAAACCTGCCCAAAGAGATACAACCCTGAAACCAAAATACACGAAAACTCTAAGGTCAGCCCTTATCCGTCCCAATTCAATATCTGTTAACAAGGAATGGTGAAAATACACAAAGTTCTATGCCATGTGGTCAGGCTTCCTCGGCCCACACCAGCAGTCTGCTCATCAGTCAGAGTCTACGAAGAAGAGAGAGAATCCTGGGAAGCTCTGGTATTTATACTTCAGATGAGTCACCCGTCACCTGACGCAGCTTGGCCAATCGGGTACAGGAGCCTTTAACCCCTCGATTCCAGACTCACAAGCCACGAGGCCTGTGCTTGGGAGAGAACAGAGAGGTAAGTACATAGCATTCACCAGGGGGGGGGGAAGCGCCTAACACCCCCACCCAAAGATACTGAATAAGTTTCTGAAAATGAACTAAAAAAATACCACCAAATTTCAGCAACTATTCAGTAGCACAGACATCACTGGCGCGACAATGCATCAGCCAATACATCATCCTTGCCACGGATATGCCAGTCAAATGAGACAACCGCAAGGGAAGCGTCTCCAAAGCCTCAGAGTTACTCAGCTTTCCTTGCGTTACTGCCACAGACAACCGTGCCCTCCCCCCACATCACCACCCGTGTCAGGGGGCAGCACCACTGCAGCCAAAACAGGCTTAGAAGGACATAGCTCCGACCCATCAACCTCCACAGGCTCCTGCTCATGGTACTGTTTCATCATGTTAACATGACAGAGCTGAGTCTTACGCCTCCGATCAGGGGTACCAATAACGTAATCCCTCTCACCAACCTTCTTAACCACCTGATAGGGACCGCTATACCGAGCCTGCAGACTGGAACCAGGAATAGGCAACAACACCAGGACCTTGTCACCTGGAGAAAAATTCCTACTAGAAGCCTTCCTGTCGAACCAGTCCTTCATCCTAGACTGAGCAGAGGCAAGATTACCCATTGCCAGTTCGCATGCCCTCCTCAGTCTAGAGCGAAAAGTACAGACGTGGTCTAAAATACTACGTTTTGTATCCTCCTGCAACCATTTCTCCTTCAGGACCCTCAACGGACCACGTACAGTATGCGCGAACACCAGGTCAGCAGGACTGAACCCTAAAGACTCCTGCACGACCTCACGCACCGCAAACATAACTAGATGAACTCCCTCATCCCAGTCCTTTTTCAAACTCCAGGCAGTAAGTCCTCAACATAGATTTCAAAGTCTGGTGAAACCTCTCGAGAGCTCCCTGGCTCTCAGGATGATACGCACTGGAGTAACAATGCTTAGTATCTAACAACTTCATTACCTGACCAAAAACCTTCGACATGAAGTTGGAACCTTGGTCACTCTGCACACCTTGGGCAAACCGAACAACGAAAAAAAACTTAGTGAGAGACTTAACAATTGCAGGGGCAGTAATTCTACGCAAAGGGACCACCTCCGGAAAGCGGGTAGTCGCACACATAATTGTTAATAAAAACTTGTTGCCCACCCTTGTCCGAGGTAGAGGGCCCACACAATCAACTAGAATCCGCTCAAACCGGCTCACCCGACCACAGGGATTGGATATAAAGGCGCAGGAACATCGATTGGTTCGGCTTTCCTCCTACCTGGCAAATGTGACAACACCTGCAGTGCTGTTTTCCACGTCCTTTTCAACCCTGGCTAAAAAAAATTCCGTAAGATGCGGTCATACGTCTTATTGACCCCCAAATGTCCACCCAGAGGACCATCATGAGCCAAACAGAGTATCTCGTCCCTATACCGACGAGGCATCACAATCTGATCAACCACGCTCCAATCATCATGCCCAGATACATCCAAGGGAGACCACTTTCGCATCAGTAAGCCATCCCTTAGAAAATACCCCTTTGCTGTGGAATCCATATCCCCCTCAGGCACTGCGCAGTCGAACAGATCATGAAAAAGCTACTTTTATAACTACTAAACCAGGTTCGCTTCTTAATAAACAGACACCACACAAACTGTTTGGTAGACCAGTTCAAAACTTTACTTAACCTCGGCCGATGGAAGGGAGGGAGAACTCCAGTCAAGTGACCATTACAGACACTTGACCGTCCTCCGTTCACCTCACTGAACAACAGAATTACATTGCCTTAAATAGGGATTTTTTTGTCCCCTTAGCACATTTCAGACATTAGTCATGGTCAGAGGTACAGGGAAAGGGTTCCACAGAATGCATCACATCAAAGGCCTTTTGTTTACATGTTACAAGATAACATTGGCCATTTGGTTTACGACATTTATCTTTCCACTTCCCTGTTCCCTCTCTCGTCCTTCATAAACATTGGCTATTTGGATAATGCCATTTTATCTTCCCAGAGATCACCCTAGATCTTTCGCTGCTTCCTTGCTGTCATTTGGTCCCTCATAAACATTGGCCATTTGGTTTATGGCATCTTACTTCAAAGATGTGACTAGCTCTTTCTCTCTGCTTGTCCCTTGGGAGACAATGTTATGGTGTTTATTATCCCACACACTGCAACCTGAGGCAAGCCTAATTTGAGACTAAATATAAGATGTAAGCTAGCCCAGAAGCCAATTTAATATCTTCTTATATTTTAACTAAAATTCAGCTTCATCATTCCATCCTTTTATCAAATTTTTGATAACAACTACAGTCCTTGCTGAGTACATACGAAAGATCATAAGCATCTCATCAGACAAATTAATAGTACACTAGTAACACAATCATTTCATAGTGGACAATCGTTCAACAAGTCCCTCCAAACATTTTAAATGGCCACCAACCTCCCCCGGACGTGACACTAAGATACTACCATATGACAGGAAAAGGATCATTAAAATTGCTCAGCCTTTATTCGGCTTCGCTTGGAATTCCCCGTGTGCTGGTGTAACTGGTTCATGCTTCTCTTGTGTGGCACTGCATTTGCAACATAACAATGCCTGTCACAAATATACTGTTTCCTAAAAATACACCAGTGCCTTGGTTGTGGCAAAAACAGGTAGATTTAACTGGCCTTTGCAGACCTCTTACTGTCTGTAGTCAGGGTATCTTTGCTGCGCTTGTCATGTTTGACTTCAATCTTGTTTAAAAGGAGGTGTGTACCATCCTTTAAATGTGGGTTAGTCCCGCAAGCGTGCCTTTCTGAAGAAAGTTCAGTCCATGTGGGCTGGGCCACCCCAGAATTAATGGAGCCTCAATAGCCCATCGTCCTTGTTCCACAAACTGTTCACAGTCAATCAAATGTATCCAGCGACGATGATCTTCAATCTTTACAGCAGTTCATGTTGTTAGCAACACTTGGTTGTTCTTTTCACACAGTCTCAATTTTTTCTTGTCCCAGCACCATCATCGTATAGCTTTTATGGCCTTGGTCACTGGTTTCCAGCAAAAACTCCAACCTGGGAATGTAGATCTGGCAAGACATGGGTTAATTGCTGACCATACATAATTAGTTAATTGCCACAGGGCCTGTGTGTCTTCCCCCCACTCTCCGGGGGTGGACACCGCAGCTTTTCCTGTATCAATAAAAAGTTTGTAAATCTTGTCCCCAGCTGAGTTTCTCCAGCACTTTTGTCTACATTTGATCCTCGTATCTCAGTTCCGTCTTAACACTTTCCCTGTGAACTTCTTCTTTAATCCAATTATATCCGAAGAGGCTCTCCCCACCTAATATTCAATTCTCCAAATATGTTCTCTTCCCCAATCTACTTCCCTCAACCGCCCTTTTGTAAGTCATAAGACAATTTTTCATGTACCTTCATTTCCCTCACACAGCCCATGCTTCAACATATTTTTGTTGCTTGAAAACAGTAATCTGCTTCATTTGCATTTATAAAGACAAACCTCTGTTATCATATCAAACAATCTTTCCTAAAGAACTCACTCAGAATCAGTATCAATAATACATTTTCTTTGTTCTCTGTAATTTTGACATTTCCAATCTCATGTAAATAACACTTAAAATCGGGATGAGTCTTTTTTAAACTTGTTTCAAAGATTTATAATCAACCAACATTTTATCATTCGAGTATAGCCCCGCCCCCCATTCATGCCTGTTTCTTAACGGAGCACACCATAAACTCTGTCCCATTTGCATTTAAAGGACAACTTCTTAAAGTGACACACACTTTGCTCATTGCTTTGAATTTCACACATTCCACATACAAAAACATTGCTTTACAATCAGTACATATACAAAAACATTGTTTTACCAGCAGTATATAATTTCATCTTCAAAGACATCTCTTTGTAATTTACTTTCCCTTTTTCTGACAAGACTTCTGTTTACCAAAATCCTGGTTACCTAACCCTAATTGGACTTTGATCCAGATCATGATTAGTCAGACTCCCCGTGACCTTTCAGTCTCCCTAGCTCTTTCCTCATTTCTCCATCAAATTTCCCTTCATCCCCAATTTTTTAATAACATAGTTGCCTGTCAGAAAAGGATTTACCTCCGGGTAATTTTGTTTTGCAAATCCCCATTGACTCTTTTCCACCATCCAAGATGCCTGTGGGTGGTGTACACAGTGAAATTGCTGTCGAATATTACAATGTGCACATTTTTCCTTATTAATAGTGGCAATAAAATGAGGACCATTGTCTGAACTTATGGCAGTAGCTAGGCCAAACCTGGAATAACTTCTCTTAACAACAATGTTACCATAGTTTCAGCAGTATTATTAGTGGTTGGTAGAGCTTCACTCCACCTGCTAAATAAATCTAAAATCACTAAGCAATATTTATAAACACTGGGCCCTTTGCATTCCAATAAAATCAATCTGTATGCATTCAAACGATCGTGATGGCATTGGCGTCACCCCTGAGGGTATCTTAATTGATTTGCCTGGATTACTTTGTTGGCAAATTTTACATTCAGAGGCCTGCCACCACGTTTCCTTTGTTATCCTATCATTCCCTCCTTACCAGCATGGGTAGACGAGTAAAAATGTAGTGTACACCAACTTGTCCAAGCGGGGTGTGCTGATCAATGGCACAGCCCTCTTGTTTCCATAGTTATTATTATATATGAGAGGGCGTCCCTCTGTAATGTACATACCTCCTTCATGTTTGGCAGGACCGTTCTATTTGCTAGCGTCTGTTTACGTGCTGTCACTACGCATTTGGATGTACAGGCTGCACTGTTTGGATACACTATCAGCAACCTATTGCCTTTTCTATAGGGTCCCCAGCACCAGTGTGTGTAGTATATTTATAATGGCCAGCTGTTATGCCTTAAGCAATTACGCACAGAAAGGCATTCCCGTGCTCCCAATCCTGGGGAGCTTTGTAAGGTCAGAACTTCAAGGTATAGGGATGTTACTGACGGAACTGTCCCAGGTAAAGATGCCATTGCTACTGGTAGGGCAAAATGGACATGTGGACATCTCCCAAAATTATCTAACTCCTCATCTTCACTACCAAATAGGGTCGTCGTGCCAGACATGAAGTCTCCTCCAGAGGATTTACCAGTACTGGGTTTATTTTTACTAACCATCACCTGTTTCTCACCTCCTGTCTGTCTTTTAATTATTTCCTCTGTTCCTCTGCCCACTGGCATTCTAGTTGCAATACATTCCATCCTTTCCGAGTGCTATCCTTGTTTTCTTACTCTATCCCCTTCTACATACAGCATCCATCTAACTTCGAACTCTATACTCTCCTCATGCTTCTTCACTGCTTCCGTTCCCATGTTTTAATTCCTTTCTTCCATTTCTTTCCCGCCTTCCTTTCCCATATAATGTCTCTACATTCCATGTTCCCCCTACTGGCCAGGCTTCATTCCCCTAACCGTTTGGTCAACTTGTAACTTAACATTCTAAATTTTCTTATACTTAGGATTCAAATAACACATATGTTGGGACTGTTATCCAGAGCATTCCCCATAGATAGATAGAAAGAGAGAGAAAACAGACTTCTTAATTCCGAATCGTTCCAAATATAATCAACTAGGCTGACCCGCTAATGAGACCCCAGTTTCTCAATTTGGCTGACTTTTAACTCTTTAATATACGACCCAGTGTCTCAACGAAGCCGACTCGCTAACCAAGACCCCCGTTTCTCAACCTGGCAGACGTTTATCCCTTAAAATAAGCCCCAAGTGTCTCAACCGAAGCAGACCCGCTATCCGTGACCCCCGTTTCTCACCTGGCAGACTCCTTAACTCTTAAAATAAGCCCCAAGTGTCTCAACGAAGCAGACCCGCTATCCGGGACCCCCCGTTCTTCTCAACCTGGCAGACTTCTTAACTCTTTAATATACAACACCTCACCCCCCCGTATCTCAACCCGACAAATCACGGATGTCTCAATGAGGCCGATGAGCCCTTAGTAGAGAGAGATAAAAAGAGAGAAAACAAAGAGAGATAGAAAGAGAAACCGCTCAAGTCCTTCTTAAAATATACACAAGCCCTTCTTAAAAATACATGCACAATTCTGTCTTAAAAAATTCATACACAAATCCCTTCTTAAAAAAACCATATAAAGCCCAACTGTCTTACCTTGTCTGTTGCTAAGAACCTCGGCAGGGAACCCAATTCAATGTCTGATGAAGGATCACAGATATTCCCGGGAGTTTCTAGGGGAGTCGGTCTGACAAGGGGGCCGATAGAGCTCAGTTATCTCCCTTCCAATCCCGGCAACCTCTGCAACCTCTTGCACAGTCAGCTGTGATGTGGTCCCGCGAGGCCTGCATAACTACGGCAATGAAAAAGCTACTTACTTAACTACTAAACCAGGTTCGCTTCTTAATAAACAGACCACCACACAAACTGTTTGGTAGACCAGTTCAAACTTTACTTAACCTCGGCCGATGGAAGGGAGGGAGAACTCCAGTCAAGTGACCCATTACAGACACTTGACCGTCCTCCGTTCACCTCACGTGAACACAGAATTACATTGCCTTAAATAGGGTTTTTTTGTCCCCTTAGCACATTTCAGACATTAGTCATGGTCAGAGGTACAGGGAAAGGTTTCCACAGAATGCATCAACTCAAAGGCCTTTTGGTTACATTTACAAATAACATTGGCCTTTGGTTACGACATTTTATCTTTCCACTTCCCTGTTCCTCTCATCGTCCTTCATAAACATTGGCTATTTGGATAATGCCATTTTATCTTCCCAGAGATCACCCTAGATTTTCGCTGCTTCCTTGCTGGTCATTGGTCCCTCATAAACATTGGCCATTTGGTTTATGGCATCTTACTTCAAAAGATGTGACTAGCTCTTTCTCTCTGCTTGTCCTTGGGAGACAATGTATGGTGTTTATTATCCCACACACTGCAACCTGAGGCAAGCCGAATTTGAGACTAAATATAAGATGTAAGCTAGCCCAGAAGCCAATTTAATATCTTCTGATATTTAACTAAAATTCAGCTTCATCAATCAGATAACCTGGATCACTCTTTTGCTCCTCACCAGCCGGTCACGTGACAGTGACACCGGCACATTTCCAGACACTATCCCATCTTGAGATGGAGAAACACCCTTCACAACACAGGATCTATCATCCTGATCCCCAAAAATGCTCTCACTCAGGTCCACCACATCCTCAAACTTCGCCTGGCTCTTAGCCATTGCCCTCGTGACAGCACAAGCTGCGAAGACCTTTGGATGCTGCATAGCCAATCTATCAGGACTCTGCACCATCGGAACAGCCGTCACCTCAGGAGTGACTAAAACTCTACCTCCTGCCAAGTCATTCCCCAAAATCACAGAAACTCCCCCAACGGGAAAACACGGCCGTAACCCAACAGTTACCCGGCCTGAAACCAACTCGGACTCGAGACGCACGATATGCAAAGGCACTACCATGTCATCCATCCCGAATCCTACCACTGGGACACTTGACCCAACCGATGATTCCCCAGAAAACGGCAGTACACCATCCAATATAAAGGACTGAGTAGCACCAGTATCACGCAAGATGGATACTGGAACTCTATCACCCCCATCCTCTAGAGAAACAAAACCATTCATGATGAACGCAGAATAATTCCTACACTCATCAGACTCAGGCACCTCAGGTACGACAGGTGTCTTCTGTGCACCCACACGACTTTAACATGTGCCCTCTCCTTCTACAATAGTAGCACACAGGACCTTCATTAGTCCTCACATTTCCGTCAACCTTATCAGCTCGGACCTCCCCCTGTATCAACGTGCTGCCACTTGCAGGCACAGAAACAGCTTTGACACTGCCACCGGCGACACCACCACGATCAACCGGCCGTGCACCAAAACTATAGGATCGCCCAACAAAATCAGATTTATGAGTCAATACATACTCATCTGCCAACACCGCAGCCTTAGACACCTCATTCACCTTCTGCTCATTAAGGTAAGTAGTAACCCTCTCAGGGAGACAGTTCTTAAAGTCTTCCATAATCATCAAGGCCCGCAGTCGCTCAAAATCCTTCACTCCTTGAGAAGCGCACCACCTGTCAAAAAGTGCCTCCTTCTCCCTAGCAAACTCCACATAAGTCTGACTATCAAACTTCCTAAAGTGCCGGAACTTCTGCCGGTACGCCTCTGGAACTAATTCATAAGCCCTTAATACTGTAGACTTCACACACTCATAGTCCAGACTGCTTTCAACAGATAAAGACGAGTACACCTCCCGTGCTTTACCCACAAGGACACACTGCAATAGCAAGGTCCACACGTCCCTAGGCCACTTCAAGGACAAAGCCACCCGTTCAAACACTGTGAAATACTTGTCCACATCCTCCTCACGAAACGGGGGAACCAGGCGGATGTTCTTGCTCATATCAAACTCCCGTTCCCTAGAAGAAACCCGGGAATTATCTATTTCTTTTTCCCGCAGCTGAAATTCAGCCCTTTTGGTTTCCTCCTCAAGCCGTTTCATTTCAAGAACATGCATGAGCTCTTTCTCTTTTAACAAAGAGGCAATTCTCTGTGACTCAAGCTCCATCTCCTTCAGTTTAATGACAGCCTCCATGTTCTGAACTGGCTGAACAGAAGGTGGGGGACTGTCTGCACCACCAGGCAAAACCCCACCCTCCACCAACGCAGCCCACAACTCCGATTTAATGGAGTGTTTCTTTGAATGCTTGTCAATAGTCACGGCATAGTTCTCAGCCAGCAAAATCAAATGCTCCTTCGTACATCTATCAAACAACTCCCGACTAGGAGCCTCAACAAATTCTTTCACCTTAAATTCCATTTCTAATGTAGCACCAAACCACCAGCTAAAACTTGGGCACTAATGCTACCACAAACAGGGAAGAAAAAATTCCCTCACAACACACAGACTTCCTCAGTCCAGAAGCCTACCAAAAAAACCCCCTAAAAACGTCTAGGGTCCTCAAAACGTAGGACGAGCCCCCATTTTGTTACGACTCCCGAATGCAAGTACTTCAGAGCCGCGTAACACAAGTCAAAAACCAGGTTCAGGTTCAAAAAACAGTTTTAATTATTCATTGGAACACAAAACTCAAACCTGATTTAAACAACCCAGTCAGGGATATGGATAAACCGACAAACAATTTAACAATGCTCCAGCCAGCCACGCAATGGGCCGTCGAACCGGAGATTCCAAAACCTGCCCAAAGAGATACAACCCTGAAACCAAAATACACGAAAACTCTAAGGTCAGCCCTTATCTGTCCCAATTCAATATCTGTTAACAAGGAATGGTGAAAATACACAAAGTTCTATGCCATGTGGTCAGGCTTCCTCGGCCCACACCAGCAGTCTGCTCATCAGTCAGAGTCTACGAAGAAGAGAGAGAATCCTGGGAAACTCTGGTATTTATACTTCAGATGAGTCACCCGTCTCCTGACGCAGCTTGGCCAATCGGGTACAGGAGCCTTTAACCCCTCGATTCCAGACTCACAGCCACGAGGCCTGTGCTTGGGAGAGAAACAGAGAGGTAAGTACATAGCATTCACCAGGGGGGGGAAGCGCCTAACAGTTGACAATGGCATCTACAAATGCACGCGGCAGTGCCTCCGTCTGGTTAACAAGCCAGTGCCTCCACGCCAATACCCTAACCAACCGTCCGTGCCTCCTTCACGGTCTAACGAGATATCTCCCATGGTTCCACGGCCACTGCCTGGCTCGCGTCCGATTGCCTCACCGCTCCAGTCACTACCACTACAGTCCCCGCTTTCGCCTGCAACCTTCTCCTGTTCAATCTCCAGTCAAGGAAGAAGACGGCTACTGCCATACACATGCAGGATGTGTTTGCAAGCCAAATCCGAAAATTGGAAAATTCACTATCTCTGAACTGTGTACGACTTGCTTTATTTTACGTGCTAGCACGATGTATAAGTGCACTCACCCGATATTGCAGTTTTACAATATATTCCGCCAAGTGTTTTTTAAATTATGCATGGTTCTTTAAGAGGAAGGATGCAGGTTAACCATATTAATCTATGCCTATATAAACTCCACTACACATAATATGCATGTGACACATTCCACCATATAATCCAGTCCAGGTTTTGGGCATCATGAGTACTGTACTTTTGTCCGCCTGTTGTTATGCCACGGCAGTTAGTACTTGAGCTGATGTGATGAGCACTGCTGTGTGTAATGTTCTCTCTTTATAATTTTAATAAAAGACTAATGGTTCACTACAGACTTTGTAATGGATCACTTACTAACATTTACCTCTGGCAATAATTCCTGGATTCATACACAGACACAGAGCGTAGCTGCTCACAGTAAAGATCAAAAATAGAGATTGCAGGATAGGCACTGCTATTGTAACATTCCTTATCAGCCAAACGCACCTGGAAAAGTTGAAAATTATATCTTAGATATTTATAACACCAATATGAGACCTTTAAGGGCCTGTCCCACCAGCATGCGGCGAGCGCGACCTAACGTGGTCGCTTGAGCTGTAGGCTTCACGGGGCCGGTCCCACTTCGATCGCCGGAGCCATATGGAGTTGTGCGGGGCTGGTCTGGCCATCGCGCGGGGCTCCAGAAAACTGACCGTCCAAACCAAAGATCTTTGGTCCAAACATGCCTGGCAGCCCACAGCCACATTGAGGCCGTATGCAGCGTCTTGACGGCGTACGCCTATCGCGTAGCGATGCGCGATTATGTCACTGCCCAGCGAGCCGTTGCGTGATGACGTAAACGCCCGACGCCGTGCGACGTCCCACCTCTTGTCCAGCTGATTGGTGAGCGTGATGTCGGGACCAGCCCCACACAACAGGCGGCCCCGCGGTTGGAAGTGGGACCGGCCCCGCGAGGCCGGACGTCTCAAGCCACCACGTTTGGTCGCGCTCGCCGCATGCAGTCGCAGGCTGATGGGACAGGCCCTTTACTATCTATCAACCTTTGTCTTAAAAATATTCAAAACCTCTGCTTCCATTTATAAAAGAAAATTTCCAAGATAGCAATTATTGGAAAAAAAAACCTTTTGCCTTAATCATAATTAAATGTGTAGGACAGAACTGCTCCAGAATTGCTCCGGCAATTCAGCGGGACAGGCAGCATCTCTGAAGAGAAAGAATAGGTGATGTTTCGGGTCGAGACCCTTCTTGAGACTGAGAGTTACGGGAGAGGGAAACTAGTGATGATTAGTGCGGGTAAGGGGAGTGAGACAGTTGATGTCATGCCGGCAGTTAGAAATAAAAAGGTCTAAAGAGGGTAGAAGGCAGAGGCCACCCTGTCATAGAAAAAGGCAGAGGCAGAGGAGATGGAAGGAAGCTCTATGTCGTGGTGGACCCAAACACATTGAGGTGGGAGCAGAGGGGAACAAATGTGAGTCCTCTGTTGAGGACAGACTATTCTGTATTGGAAAGGGGGAGGTCAGGGGTGATGGTGAAAACACAACAGGTTGTGGGTTGGTGTCAGGGGGGGGGGGGGGAGGGGGGAGTGGGAGGCAGGTGAGTTTCCCTCTTCCTCGAATCTCAGTCTAAAGAAGGGTCTCGACTCGAAATGTTACTCATTCCGACTCTCCAAAGATGATGCCTGTCCCAACAAAACTACACACATGGAGGTCCTTCAGAGTTAAACTTCTGAAATATTGCTTACTTCTAAAACTACTAGAAGTAAGATATTTTACTTCTAAAATATCTATAATTTACTAATAAAGATACTCACGGGAATAAGTAAAATAGGACTGTCACACCAACAAATAAAAATGCTAAGATTAAGTTAGGCATGTTTCTCATGAAGGGCTGCGGTGATTCCTCAATGTCACGAACACTGTTCCTCAAACCCTCTGGGGGCTCCATTCCTCTACTACTATCTGAAACACGATTCTTCTCACAACAAACAGTTCTTTGAGAAGGCATGGCCTCCTCTTCACTCCTTGTCTTCACCACTTGTGCCTTGGATGTTGTTGTGTCATTTATGAGGTACATGTTGTCATGGAAATGTCAACTATGATATAACAAATATATAGGCTGGATACCATTATGAATGCATAGACCGAATCATAGATCTATTCAACACAAAAACAGGTCATTTGGCCCAACTTCGTCATGCCAACTAAGTTACTTCAGTGAGCTTGTTCCACCTACCTGCGCCTAATCCATATCCTTCCAAATAATTCCTATCTATGTACCTGACTAAGTGTCTTTTAAATATC
>NW_022630826.1:0-50000 GCF_010909765.2 Amblyraja radiata | reverse complement strand
AAACGTTTTAGATGCCAAAGGAATCAAGAAAAAATACAAATAATGCCTAATTGTTGATGAAATGCAATGAGTAAACGGCCAATGTTCGCCAAGCACTCGGGCTGTTGTTGTCCCTTCAGCTCTAGCTTCTAACTGCCGTAATTTCTCCTCACTTTTGGAATTGTGTAGTAGGCTAAATGTCTCTCACGCTTATCACGATTTCCATAATTATTTGCAGCGCAAAAATGGACAATTTCAGCGGTGGGGTTTTAACGGGCCCGCTACGCTGGAAACAATGGTAAATGCCAACCCGCAGTTCATCGAGTGTACTCCAGTTGGCGTAGTGTAGCAACAGTACGGGTCATGGGTCATGACCCGATTGCCGTGAAACCTCCCTATAGGATTTTTGCTTAAAACTGTTAAAAAAAATACTGTAAATCCTAGACTACTGTATAATAACCGGGAAAAAAGAATATTAAAATATTAGAAAGGCCCTATAACCCCAACAATTAAAATGTGGATTGTGGAAATGTCGGAGACCCTATATCTAAAAATAATTAGACTAGTCTTAATGGACAAACAAGAACTTTTTGATAAAATATGGTCTCCATTCATTAATTATCTGAAGGGTTAGATTGGCCCGGCACGAAAACCCAACTGAAACTTGAACTCAGGATTAGATGAAAAGTCATACTTTATAATGTATGAACCTATCTCCAATGACGTATTATAAGTAATCCATTCCACCTTTTTTGTATTTTTGATATTTGTAACTCTTTACTCTCACTTTCTCTATTTTTCTATATAAAAAAACAATAGAAGCAGAAGTAATCGACAATTGAAATTGTCAATAATGTATGACTGATGTATATGAAAAGTGTTTTTACTATAATATGTAACTATACTTTATAATATGTCTACTTCTAATAAAAATATTATTATTTATTAAATGCTGCAAATCGAAATAAAGAGAGAATTAAAAATCAAACGGATTTTTCATGTTATTTTTCAAAAAGCATTTTTTTAAACTACTTGTCCAATGTAAATTTAAGTTAAGCTGTGAAAATCAGAAAATGAAATAAAATTATCACTTATCTAAATCAACAGATCAAATAAGCGCAAGGTTTTTAAACAATCAGGCAATCCCTAAGAATGGCTCCAACGCCATCATCAAGTTTGCCGACGACAACACGGTGGTTGGAATGATCAGTGACAACGACGAGTCAGCCTACAGGGATGAGGTCCAGCACCTGACAACCTGGTGTGCCAACAATAACCTCGTCCTCAACTCCAAGAAGACGAAGGGAATTATTGTTGACTTCAGGAAGACCAGAGGTGGCAGACATACCCCCATCCATATAAACGGGACTGAGGTGGAGCGCGTCTCCAACCACAAATTCCTCGGGGTACACATCTCGGAGGATCTGTCCTGGTCCCTCAACACCTCCAAACTGATCAAAAAGGCGCATCAGCGCCTTTACTTCCTGAGGAGGCTCAAAAAAGATCACCTGTCCCCCAGATCCTGACCAACGTTTACCGCTGTACCATCGAAAGCATCCTGACCACCTGCTTCACGGTATGGTACAGCAGTTGCACCGTAGCGGACAGGAAGGCACTACAACGGGGGGTGAAAACCGCTCAGTACATCATCGGTGCCCCACTCCCTGCCAAAGATGCCCTCCACCGCACACAGAATAGTAAAAAGATTTCCGAAACAAACGCGTCTAATGAAAAATAAAAAACCGGCAGAAATCGAGCGATTAGATGGAACGTTGAGAATTCAAACTTCGCTGTCGAGAAACGACGTCCGAATGACCGTTGGGGAAGAATGTTCCGGAAAAGGTTTTACAGCAGGAACGAAAACGGGAACGTGGTGCAGTGTCCCCCTAGTCACATGTGGGGGGCTTATGTGGTGCAGTGTCCCCCTAGTCACATGTGTGGGGATTATGTGGTGCAGTGTCCCCCTAGTCACATGTGGGGGGATTATGTGGTGCGGTGTCCCCCTAGTCACATGTGTGGGGGATTATGTGGTGCAGTGTCCCCCTAGTCACATGTGGGGGGATTATGTGGTGCTGTGTCCCCCTAGTCACATGTGGGGGGATTATGTGGTGCAGTGTCCCCCTCGTCACATGTGTTGGAGATTATGTGGTGCTGTGTCCCCCTAGTCACATGTGGGGGGATTATGTGGTGCTGTGTCCCCCTAGTCACATGTGTGGGGGATTAAGTGGTGCTGTGTCCCCCTAGTCACATGTGTGGGGAATTATGTGGTGCTGTGTCCCCTAGTCACATGTGCGGGGGATTAAGTGGTGCTGTGTCCCCCTAGTCACATGTGGGGGGATTATGTGGTGCTGTGTCCCGCTAGTCACATGTGGGGGGATTATGTGGTGCAGTGTCACCCTAGTCACATGTGTGGATGATTATGTGGTGCAGTGTCCCCCTAGTCACATGTGGGGGGATTATGTGGTGCTGTGTCCCCCTAGTCACATGTGTGGGGGATTACGTGGTGCTGTATCCCCCTACTCACATGAGTGGGGGATTATGTGGTGCTGTGTCGCCCTAGTCACATGTGTGGGGGATTATGTGGTGCAGTGTCCCCCTAGTCACATGTGTGGGGGATTATGTGGTGCTGTGTCCCCCTAGTCACATGTGTGGGGGATTACGTGGTGCTGTATCCCCCTAGTCACATGTGTGGGGGATTATGTGGTGCAGTGTCCCCCTAGTCACATGTGTGGGGGATTATGTGGTGCTGTGTCGCCCTAGTCACATGTGTGGGGGGTTATGTCGTGCAGTGTCCCCCTAGTCACATGTGTGGGGGATTATGTGGTGCTGTGTCCCCCTAGTCACATGTGTGGGGGATTATGTGGTGCTGTGTCCCCCTAGTCACATGTGTGGGGGATTAAGTGGTGCTGTGTCCCCCTAGTCACATGTGTGGGTAATTATGTGGTGCTGTGTCCCCTAGTCACACGTGCGGGGGATTAAGTGTTGCTGTGTCCCCCTAGTCACATGTGGGGGGATTATGTGGTGCTGTGTCCCGCTAGTCACATGTGCGGGGATTATGTGGTGCAGTGTCACCCTAGTCACATGTGTGGATGATTATGTGGTGCAGTGTCCCCCTAGTCACATGTGTGGGGGATTATGTGGTGCATTGACCCCCTAGTCACATGTGTGGGGGATTATGTGGTGCTGTGTCCCCCTAGTCACATGTGTGGGGGATTATGTGGTGCTGTGTCCCCCTAGTCACATGTGTGCGGGATTACGTGGTGTTGTATCCCCTAGTCACATGTGTGGGGGATTATGTGGTGCAGTGTCCCCCTAGTCACATGTGTGGGGGATTATGTGGTGCTGTGTCCCCCTAGTCACATGTGTGGGGGATTATGTGGTGCAGTGTCCCCGTAGTCACATGCGGGGGGATTATGTGGTGCTGTGTCCCCCTATTCACATGTGGGGGGATTATGTGGTGCAGTGTCCCCCTAGTCACATGTGTAGGGGGATTATGTGGTGCAGTGTCCCCTTAGTCACATGTGTGGGGGATTATGTGGTGCAGTGTCCCCCTAGTCACATGTGTGGGGGATTATGTCGTGCAGTGTCCCCCTAGTCACATGTGATGGGGGATTGTGTGGTGCAGTGTCCACATAGTCACATGTGGGGGGTTTATGTAGTGCAGTGTCCCCCTAGTCACATGTGTGGGGGTTTATGTGGCGCAGTGAACCCCTAGTCACATGTGTGGGGGTTTATGTGGTGCAGTGTCCCCCTAGCCACATGTGTGGGGGATTATGTGGTGCAGTGACCCCCTAGTCACATGTGTGGGGTAATCTGTGGTGAGTGTCCCCCTAGTCACATGTGTGGCGGATTATGTGGTGCTGTGTCCCCCTAGTCACATGTGGGGGGATTATGTGGTGCAGTGTCTCCCTAGTCACATGTGTGGGGGATTATGTGGTGCTGTGTCCCCTAGTCACATGTGGGGGGATTATGTGGTGTTGTGTCCCCCTAGTCACATGTGTGGGGGATTATGTGGTGCTGTGTCCCCCATGACACATGTGTGGGGGATTATGTGGCGCTGTGTCCCCCTAGTCACATGTGTGGGGGATTATGTGGTGCTGTGTCCCCCTAGTCACATGTGTGGGGATTATGTGGTGCTGTTTCCCCCTAGTCACATGCGGGGGGATTAATGGCGCTGTGTCCCCCTAGTCACATGTGGGGGATTATGTGGTGCAGTGTCCCCCTAGTCACATGTGTGGGGGATTATGTGGTGCAGTGTCCCCCTAGTCACATGTGGGGGGTTATGTGGTGCTGTGTCCCCCTGGTCACATGTGTGGGGGATTATGTGGTGCAGTGTCCCCCTAGTCACATGTGTAGGGGGATTATGTGGTGCAGTGTCCCCCTAGTCACATGTGTGGGGGATTATGTCGTGCAGTCTCCCCCTAGTCACATGTTTGGGGGATTATGTGGTGCAGTGTCCCCCTAGTCACATGTGTGGTGGATTATGTGGTGTAGTGTCCCCCTAGTCACATATGGGGGGGGATTATGTGGTGCAGTGTCCCCCTAGTCACATGTGGAGGGGATTATGTGGTGCAGTGTCCCCCTAGTCACATTTGTAGGGGATTAGGTGGTGCAGTGTCCCCCTAGTCACATGTGTAGGGGGATTATGTGGTGCAGTGTCCCCCTTGTCGAATTGGGATTCGCAATGGGAGGGGGATAGTGGAGGGAGAGATCGGGTCAGTTATTGCGAACGTTTGGATTGAAAACATCGTCTACGTTTGAAAAAAAAGAACAGCGTTTACCTTTTGTAAAAAGTGTAAATCGAAATAATGAATGTAATCAAAAATAAAAATATTTTCAAAACAAAGTGTCAAATTAAAAATTAAAAAACGGCAGAAATCCAGCGTTTAGATCGAACGTTTAGATTGTAATAAATGTCGAGAAACGAAGTCCCAATGACCATTGGGGAAGAACGTTCTGGAAAAGCGTTCCCAGCGGGCAACGCGAGCGAGCGAGGCAAGGCAAGGCAAGTCAACTTTATTTATATAGCACATTTCATACACGAGGCAGACTCAAAGTGCTTCACATAAAAACATGTCATACAATAAAATGATATAATAAAATGAAATAAAATAGAAGAACTAAAAGAAAAGAAAAGCAAAATTAAAAATGCATTATAAAAAGTGCAAAAGTTAAAAGTGCAATGTAGTTAAGATTTAGCTGAGAGCTAAAGTAAACATAACAGTTTTCAGACTTGTTTTAAAAGTGGTCAAATTTGAGGCAAGTCTTAAATCTTCAGGAAGTTTATTCCAGCTATTTGTTGCATAGTTACTAAATCCAGCTTTCCCATGTTTTGTATTTACTCTGGGAATCACTGCAGATTGGTTTCAGAAGATCTTAGCTGTCTAGAAGGCTTATATAGTGGAAGCATGTCAGTGATATACTTTGGTCCTAAACCATGTAGTGATTTATAGGTGAGCAGCAGGATTTTAAAATCAATTCTCTGACATACAGGGAGCTAATGTAAGGATTTAAGAATTGGTGTAATGTGTTCAAATGTTTTGGTCTTTGTTAGAACTCTAGCAACAGCGTTCTGAACAAGCTGTAGCTGCCTGACAGTTTTTTTCGGAAGACCTGCAAGGAGACCGTTACAATAATCTAGCCTGCTAGTAATAAAGGCATGTACAAGTTTTTCTAAATCTTGAGCTGACACGAGTCCTCTTAATCTTGCTACGTTTTTGAGGTGATAGTAGGCCGATTTTGTTACTGATTTGATGTGACTGTCGAAATTTAAATCTGAATCTATAATGACCCCGAAGATTTCTGGCTTTGTTTGAAGTTTTCAGGGACAGAGAGTGAAGCTGTTGGGTTACTTTAAGCCTTTCTTTTTTAGCACCAAAACAATTATCACCGTTTTATCTTTATTTAGTTGGAGAAAATGTTGGCACATCCAGTCTTTGACTTGCTCAATGCACTGGCACAGCAGATCTATGGGGCGATAGTCATTTGGTGATAGCGCTACATAGATTTGAGTGTCATAGGCATAGCAGTGGTGGTCAATATTATTATTTCGCATGATTTGCCCTAGTGGGAGCATGTAGATGTTGAATAAAGAGGGCCCTAAGATCGAACCTTGCGGGACTCCACACGTCACGTTGGTTGGTTCTGATACAAAGTCGCCAATGGAAACAAAATAGTTCCTATCTTGTAGATATGACCTGAACCAACTTAAGACTGTGCCTGAGAGCGCCACCCATTTTTCCAACCTGTCCAAAAGTATTGAGTGATCAACAGTGTCGAATGCAGCACTGAGGTCTAATAGCATTAATATTGAAACTTTGCCAGAGTCTGTGTTAAGACGGATGTCGTTTACAACTTTAATAAGGGCGGTCTCGGTGCTATGAAGAGGTCGAAATCCTGACTGGGAGGTGCCGTAGCAGTCAGTTGAAGCCAGGAAGCGATTAAGTTGCTGGAGGACAACTTTCTCAATGATTTTACTTATGAAAGATAGGTTTGATATTGGTCTATAGTTGTTAATAATAGAGGCATCTAGGCTCCGCTTTTTTTGAAGAGGTTTAATAACTGCAGTTTTCAAGGCTTTTGGGAAATTGCCTGATTGAAGAGAGCTGTTAACTATTTGCAGTATGTCTATTGCTAGGCAGTCAAAAACATTCTTAAAGAAGTTGGTAGATAAAGCATCAAGGCAGCAGGTGGATGGCCTTAGTTGTGTCACCGTTTCCACAAGAGTTTTGGAGTATATGACATTAAAGCATGTCATCATTGCCACATTACCTTTGCCTAAAGAGGGTGGTGATCCAACATTTTTATTTAAAGCGGTGATATTGATGGCACGTCTGATGCCTTCAATTTTATCTGTAAAAAATAATGCAAACTCATTGCATTTCTGCGTGGAATGGAGTTCAGGTGGTATTTGTGTTGGGGGGTTGGTCAGTCTGTCAACAGTTGCAAATAGGGTTTTTGCCTTATTAGTGTTGTTGTTAATGATATTGGAGACAAATGTTTCTCTAGCACTTTTTAAGTCTAAATTGTAGGCACGGAGGCTCTCTTTATAGATGTCATGGTGAATATGAAGTTTTGTTTTCCGCCAGATGCGCTCAGCTGTCCGGCATTCTCTTTTCTGGGCTGTTGCAAACGCAGCTTTTCTCCAGTGTGCCTTTTGCTTACCAGAAATCGTTTTAATAATAATAATAATAATGGATGGGATTTATATAGCGCCTTTCTAATACTCAAGGCGCTTTACATCGCATTATTCATTCACTCCTCAGTCACACTCGGTGGTGGTAAGCTACTTCTGTAGCCACAGCTGCCCTGGGGCAGACTGACGGAAGCGTGGCTGTCATTCTGCGCCTACGGCCCCTCCGACCACCACCAATCACTCACACACATTCACACACAGGCAAAGGTGGGTGAAGTGTCTTGCCCAAGGACACAACGACAGTATGCACTCCAAGCGGGATTCGAACCGGCTACCTTCCGGTCGCCAGCCGCACACTTAGCCCATTGCGCCATCTGTCGTAACTGCGCCATTAACCGTAACAGGTGCAATGACATTTATAACTTTCACAATTTTGGAGTTAAAGTTATCTACAAGATCATCAGCAGAACATGGGTTTAGAGGTGGTAACAAGGAGATGGCATCTTTAAAGAGTACATTAGAATGTTCATTTATATACCGTTTTTGACAGTATTTGATTTTGTCTGTATGTCGGGAATAAAATATATATTAAAGAAAACACAGAAGTGGTCAGACAATGAAGGATCAGTCACGAAAATATCAGAAACATTGAGACCCTTTGTGATAATCAAGTCCAGGGTGTGCCCCTTACAATGAGTAGCCTCTTTCACATGTTGAGACAGTTCAAATGTGTCTAAAATAGTAAACAAGTCTTTTGCACCCTTGTCATTCAAATCATCAGTATGAAAATTAAAATCACCAGTTATAACTAGACAGTCAAAGTCAGTGGAGAGGCTAGACAATAATTCTGTAAAGTCATCGAAAAAAATAGCCTAATATTTAGGAGGCCTGTAAATAATTAATAGGAGAACTCTGGGGGAACATTTCAGTACAGCACAAAGGTATTCGAATGATGGAAAATCACCAAGTGTCATCTGTTTCCCCTGAAATACCCTTTTAAATATAGCAGCAACCCCTCCACCTCTTTTTCAAGATCTACATACATCAGAAAAGTTATAGTTGGGAGGAGCTGTCTCGATCAGAATGGTTGCACTGTTATTTTGTTCTAGCCATGTTTCAGTTAAAAACATAAAATCCAGTTTAGAGGTGGTAATAAAATCGTTGACTAAAAATGATTTGTTATTAAGAGACCTAACATTAAGCAGACCCATCCTGATGGTATTATTGATAGGCTTTATGTTTGGTTTTGGTTTGGAGGTAATAGGTATTAGGTTTGTTAGGTTAGCAGTGTGTATAAGTTTCCCTTTGTTTACTCTCTTAGTGGGCACAACAGGAATGCAGAAGGTGCCATAGTTTGACGTAGGCGACCTTGGGTTCAGCTGATTATGCGGAACTTCCTTCGTAATGTGTCTACGGCTGAACCCTTTCTTGTCTCAGTAATATTCAGGACTGCTATCAATACAGGAGGGGGGCTGTGGCGCCCTCCGCTTGGTTGTTATCTCCCTGCGGCCGTGACGTGGCGATGGTACTGATATGGGGCGTGGGCTGGGCATCATAGACAGAGGTACAAGTTTAATGCCACCTTTTTGCCTGTTTCTGCAATTCATATGGAAAATCATAATGGGAGGAAACAGTGGAGCTGGTGTTGTTATGGCTATGGGTGAGATGAGGGTGGAGGTCATCGTCCATGGGCGAGTGCAGAGGAGGGTGGTGGCCGTTCCTCTCCAAGCCACAATCAGCTGTGGGGGTGGTAGGGGGGGGGGTAAGGGCGCGTCGATGGGGATGGGTGGGGGGGGGGGGCTGTTGTCTCTCCTCAAGGTCTGTGGTCTGACTGTGGCCTGTGTGTCAGACAGTGGCAGGGTAGATGTGTGTGTGTGTGGGGGGGGGGGGGCTGTTGCCTCGCTTCTCTACTTGTGGTCTGACTGCGGCCTGTATGTCAGACCGTGACAGGGTAGATGTGTGGGAGAGCGAGAAGAGAAGATTGTCCCTTAACAGTCTTGCGCCGATCCTGTTTGGGTGTACACCATCTCCTCTGAAAATATATTTGCGCCCCCACAACAAATTAAAGTTGTCAATAAAGCTCCTTCCTCTTTCATTGCAGACTCTGGAAAGCCATGTATTCAGTGCAAGTAGCCGACTGAGTGTGTTTATTCCCCTGTCAACTGCTGGTATGGGACCACTGATGAATGACAATGTCTAATTTGTCCAGTGTATCCAATAGTTCAGTAAAATCCCTCTTTAAAAGTTCTGACTGTTCTTTTCGAATATCATTAAATCCTGCATGCACAATTACCTGTGGGATTTTTGGGTTTTCCAGTATAATTGTGGCTAATTTCTGGTTGACATCAATAACCGTCACATCTGGGAAGCAGCATGTTTTGATCTTCTTACTGGTTATATCCTTTATGGTTGAATCTCCTACAATCAGAGTGTCTGGTTCATCCGCTTTCTGTGTGATGGTCCCTTGTTGTCTCTGTCTGCGCCGTCTGTCCGGACGCGCCCCGGGGCTTGAGGTGACGGACCCATGCGCAGCTCGCCTCCCTGGCGACGTGTTAATGGTCCGTCTCTGTCCGCGCCGTCTGTCCGGACGCATCTCGGGGCTCGCGGCAGCTTGCTTGCCTGGCGACGTGTTCCGTCTCCGTTTCTCATCACGTTTCTGTGGACTCTCGTAGTGGCAGGAACCTGTTTTTCAGCGGCAGAGTTAGCTTCGGGGACGGGCTAATCCGGCTGGTACGTGCTACTTTTGCTTTGGGTAGCCTAGCGTTTGGCGTCGAGTGAACTTGTTGACTCACTGTGGTTTTCCGTTTGGGCTTAGCGCCGACTTGGTGCCAGTTAGAGGCAGCTGGAACTGTCTCTCTCTTGTCCAGTTTCGGGAAGGATATAATGTAGCTTTCATCGTCATCATTTAGTTGTGTGTTTGTTTGGAGCTAGCTCAGCTAACTCATCCATCGGCATTGTATCCTGGAGGACATGTTCATGGTCCGTCGCTGTCGTTGACTCTTGCAGTATTTTTAATCCTTTGCATTTTTCTAATGCTGCTATCCTCGTTTCAAATATATCCAGTGTCTGCAGCATTTTGGTGCAGTCTGTGCATTTCCCAGTCTCAGTGCCTTCATGCACGTCAGGACCTTCAGGATCTCTTTTTAGAGGGTTTACATGGGTTTCGTGGGGTTTAAATTGGTTCAAAGGGGTTTGGAGGTGTGTTGGATGCATTTTGAGTGGTGTAGAAGGGTTTGGAGAGGCTTCAATGGATTGAAAGGCGTTTAACATGGTTTAGATTAGTCCGGAGGAGTTTAGAGGGGCTTAGAGGGATTTAGAGGGGTGTGGAGGGGTGTAGAGGCGCTGAAATATGTTTTTGGAAGTGTTTTAAGAGGTATGGAGGTGTTTACATGGATTTAGAGGGGTTTTCAGGGGGGTTAGAGTGGTTTAGATGGGGTTTACTGGGGGTTAGAGGGGATTACAAAGGTTTCGAGGTTTAGAAGGGTTCAGAGCGGTTTAGACTGGTTTAGATGGGTTGAGAGCGGTTTACTGGGGTGTGCAGGGGGTTTACAGTGTTTTACAGGGATGTAGATGGATTTAGAGTGGTTTACAGGTGTTTAGAGGAGTTTGGAGTGGTTGAGAGGGGCTCAGAACGTTTTAGAGGGGTTAAGTGTGTGGAGGGGTTTTGAGTGGTTTGGAGGGGTTTAGATGTAATTAGAGGGGTTTGGAGTGGTTTAGAGGGGGATGGAGGGGTTAGATGGGTATACAGGGGTTTAGTGGGGTTTAGAGGGGTTTCTACAGGTTTACATGGGATTAGAGGGGTTTAGATTGGTTTCGAGCGGTTTGGAATGGTTTACAGGTTTGGAGTGGTTTAGAGGGGTTTATATGGGGGGCTATTAGGGGTTCAGAGTGGCTTAGAGGGGTTAGAAGGGTGTTGAGGAGTTTAGAGGGGTTCAGATGTGTTATATGTGTTTAGAGGGGCTTAGATGGGGTTAGAATGATGTGGAGGTGTTTACATGGGTTTATAGGCTGTTATAGGGGTTTACAGGGGATTAGAGGTGTTTACAAGGGTTTGCAGGGGTTTGCATGTGCTTTAAGGAGCTTAGAGAGGTATAGCGGTGTTTAGAGGGGTTTACAGGGGTTTAGGATGGTTGACAGGAGTTGATATGGATTTAGAGGAGCTGAAGGGGTTTAGAGGGGCATGGGGTGTTTAAAGGTGTGTAGATGTGTTTAGAGGGGTATAGATGGGTTTATGAGTGTTTAGAGGTGTTTAGAGGGGTTTTTGCTGTATGGAGGGGTTTACATGTGTTTACAGGTAGTTTAGATTGGTGTGCAGGTCTTTACAGTGGGTGTAGGTGAGGTTAGAGGCATTTACAGTGGGTGTAGTTGAGTTTAGAAAGGTCTACAGGGGGTTTACAGGGGTGCACATGTGTTCAGAGTAGTTTAGATGTGTTTAGAGCGATTTACATGGGTTTAGACAGGTATAGAGTGACGTAGAGCGGTTTAGAGGTGTTTAAATGGCTTTAGATGGTTTTAGAGGGATTTACGGTAGATGTAGATGGATTTAGATGTGTTTAGTGGGGTTTAGCGGGGTTTTGAAGGGGTTTAGAGGGGGTTTGGAGGGGGTTTAGATGGGGTTTAGAGCGATGTGAGTGTTTTCGAGGAATTTCGAGCGTTTTAGAGGGGGTTCGATGGGATTCGAGGGTTTATAGTGTTTACAGGGGTTCGCGAGGTTTTAGAGGGGTTTAGGTGTTTGGCTGGGGTTGTAGGAGTTTAAAGGTGTTTAGAAGGATTTAGAAGGGTTTGCATGGGTTTAGACGGGCATAGAGGGATTTAATTGGGATTCGATGTGTTTGGAGGGGCTTAGAGTTGTATAGAGTTTTTTAGAGGGTTTTCGAGAGTTTAGGAGGGGTTTAGAGTGGTGTAGAGTTAGAGGTGCTGAAATGTGTTTAAAGGTGTTTAGAGGGGTTTGGAGGTGTTTAGCGGGGATGAATTGGGTTTAGAGATGTTTGGAGGGATTTAGAGTGGTTTATAGGGGTTTAGAATGGTTCAGAGGGGTTTAGTGTCGGAAGGGTTTGTAGGAGTTTAGAGGGAGGTTGATGGGTTTAGAGGGGTTTGGAGGGGTTTAGAGTGGTTAGAGGGGTGTAGAGGTGTTTGCATTGGTTATGTGAGAACAGGATGAGGTGATGCTGGCTACCACGGCTGGTTAGAGGATGATTAAAACACATCAATCGTGAGGAACAGGATGATCAAACCACATTGTGAAGGGCGGGATGATTAAATACCACCGCCCTTGGTAAAACACTGATAAGCACGGCAGAGATAGAGGGTACAGGCCGCTATAATTGGGAGAAACTGTCAAAGCAGCAAAAGAAAGGATTAATGAATCCTGCAAGGTAACTTTTGCGCTTGCTTAATGAGGAAAATGAATATTACAGATACGCCCCTGATCGGAAAACTGCTCATTACCATGAACATGCGATGTATGATCTGGGAGGTAACATGGGCGGGACGGAAGATTGTGCGCCTCGGCGCTCTGATTGGAAGGGGCCAGAAGGGGAGGGGAATTCAGTGAAATGTATTGTATAAAAAGAGGGTGTTTTCCTTGTCTCGGTGTGTCTCGGATTGGGAGGCACCCGGCTCTACAGACTCGTAAATAAAAGAATTTCGTGTTTCCACGACTTTGTCTCTAGCATCGTGATTGTGAGCTCCGCGTTACATCTCACAATTAGAAGCGTTTGGAAAGGTGTAGTGAGGTTTAGAAGGGTTTAGAAGGGTTTAGATATATTTAGAGGGGTTTAGTTCAAGTTCAAGTTAAAGTTCAAGTGAGTTTAATGTCATGTGTCCCTGATAGGACAATGACATTCTTATTTTGCTTCAGCACACAGAACATAGTAGGCATTTACTACAAAACAGATCAGTGTGTCCATATACTATAACATAAATATATACACACATGAATAAATAAAATGACGAAGTGCAAATAACAGATAATTGGTTTTTAATAATCAAAATTTTGTCCGTGCCAGGTTTAATAGCCTAATGGCTAATGGGGAAGTTGCTATTCCTGAATCTGGTTGTTGCAGTCTTCAGGCTCCTGTACCATCTACCTGAAGGTAGCAGGGATAGGAGTGTGTGGCCAGGATGTTGATGATACTGCCAGCCTTTCTGAGGCAGCGACTGCGATAAATCCCCTCGATGGAAGAAAGGCCAGAGCCGATGATGTACTGGGCAGGGTTTACTACTTTTTGTCTTTTCCTTTCCAGGGCGCTCAATTTGCTGAACCAAGCCACGATGCAACCGGTCATGCTGCTCTACTGTGCACCTGTAGAAGTTAGAGAGAGTCCTCCTTGACAAACCGACTCTCCGTAGTCTCCTCATGAAATAGAGGCGCTGATGAGCTTTCTTGATAATTGGATTAGTGTTCTCGGACCAGGAAATACCTTCAGAGATGTGCACGCCCAGGAATTTGAAGCTCTTGACCCTTTCAACCATCGACCATTGATATAAACGGGGCTGTGGGCCCCCATCCTACTCCTTCCAAAGTCCACAATCAGTTCATAGAAACATCGAAACATAGAAATTAGGTGCAGGAGTAGGCCATTCGGCCCTTCGAGCCTGCACCGCCATTCAATATGATCATGGCTGATCATCCAACTCAGTATCCCGTGCCTGCCTTCTCTCCATACCCTCTGATCTCCTTAGCCACAAGGGCCACATCTAACTCCCTCTTAAATATAGCCAATGAACTGGCCTCGACTACCCTCTGTGGCAGAGAGTTCCAGAGATTCACCACTCTCTGTGTGAAAAAAGTTCTTCTCATCTCGGTTTTAAAGGATTTCCCCCTTATCCTTAAGCTGTGACCCCTTGTCCTGGACTTCCCCAACATCGGGAGCAATCTTCCTGCATCTAGCCTGTCCAACCCCTTAAGAATTTTGTAAGTTTCTATAAGCTCCCTTCTCAATCTCCTAAATTCTAGAGAGTATAAACCAAGTCTATCCAGTCTTTCTTCATAAGACAGTCCTGACATCCCAGGAATCAGTCTGGTGAACCTTCTCTGCACTCCCTCTATGGCAATAATGTCCTTCCTCAGATTTGGAGACCAAAACTGTACGCAATACTCCATGTGTGGTCTCACCAAGGCCCTGTACAACTTGGTTTTGCTGGTGTTGAGGGCCATGATATTGTGCTGGCACCATATGGACAGTTGCTCGATCTCTCTTCTATACTCGGACTCATCCCCATCAGTGATACGTACCACAACAGTGGTGTCGTCAGCGAACTTGATGATGGCGTTCGCACTGTGACCGGCTACGCAGTCATGAGTATAGAGTGAGTACAGCAGGGGGCTGAGCACGCAGCCTTGATGTGCTCCCGTGCTGATTGATATCGAGGCTGACACATTTCCACCAATACGAACAGACTGTGGTCTGTGAATGAGGAAGTCGAGGATCCAATTGCAGAGGGATGCGCAGAGACCCAGTTCTATGAGTTTGGTAACCAGCTTGGAGGGGATGATTGTGTTAAATGTCGAGCTGTAATCGATGAATAACAGCCTGACATATGAGTTATTTGTTTTGAAGCGATTACCAGGGGTTTTGAAGGATTTCGTGGCGATCGAAGGACGTATAGGGTATACAGGTGTTTCGAATGGTTCAATGAGATGTAGAGGTGTTTGGAGGGGTTTAGAGGGATTTTGTGAGGCTTAGAGAGGTTTAGAGTTCTTTCGAGAGGTTTAGAGGGGTTTAGAGAACTTTCATGGGGTTATGATGGATTTAGAAGTGTTTCGAAGTCGAGAGGTTTAGATGGAATACAGGTATTTCGTGGTGTATATAAGGGTTTAGAGAGGTGTTTAGAGAGGGGTTGAGGCCTTTGGATTGGTTTAGATTTTTTAGGGGGATTTGGAGGGGTTTAGACGGTGTCAGAGGTGTTCAGAGGGGTATAAAGCGTATTAGTGCGGATTAGAGTGGTTTAGAGAGGTTTGGAGGGGTTCAGATGGGGTTAGAGAGATTGTTTAGAGGTGTTTAGAGGTGTTTAGAGGGGGTTAGTGGTGTTTATAGTTGTTTAGAGGCGTTTCTGGTGGTTTCGAGGGGTTTCGAGGGGTGTAGCAGGGTGTAGGAGGGGGGGGTTAGATGGTTTCAGAGAGGTTCAGAGGTGTTTAGAGGGGTTTAGATGGGATTAGAGGGTTGCGGAGTAGTTTAGGGGGGTTCAGATGGGTTTTCTGTCTCTCTCTTCGGGGGAATGCGACTGTCTTGTCGAATCCCCCTTCTCTACCTCCGTCTGCGCTGAGGCCTATTGGCGGAGCTGGCGGCCTCCAACCTGCGAACGACCTCGAGGCTCCGGAGGCAGTGCCAGCCAGGACTCACCAGCTGTCCGTCTTCGGGCTGTGGCGACGTTCGGGCAGCGGCACGACTCAGCGATCCGGGGGGGGGGGCGGCTCGGGGCTGAGACGCTCCGATGGCAGCATCACGACTCGGTGCTGGTACGGCGCTCCCGTGAGGGAGGCCCGGCTCGGGGCTGGAACAGCGCTCCGGTGGCTGAGGCGGCCCGGTGCGGGGCTGAGACGCTGCCGTGTGGGTGGCCCGGTGCGGGGCGGAGACGGTGCTCGGGTGGCTGAGGCTGCGTACTGGCGGCGGCGATCTGAATCCGGGGCTCGGCCGCGGGCTAGTGGACGACATCGTCGGGAGCTCGCAGGTCACAGGCTGGTGCCTGTTTTCCGGAGCTCCCGCGTCAACAGCCGCGTCCGCTGGACTGGGAGGCGGCAACTTCGACCACCCCGGGCCGCGGAGCTTGAACCGGCCCGTTCGCGGAGCTCGGTGAGACGCGGGACTGACTTACCATCGCACGGAGGGCTATCGCCTCAGCGCAGAGGGAGAAGCGGAGGGAAGAGACAGTAACCCTAAGATTTTGCCTCCATCACGGTGAGGAGGTGCCTGGTGAACTCACTGTGGTGGATGTTAATTTGTTTTTATTGTGCGTTGTGTTGTTTATTATTACATGTATGGCTGCAGGCAACGACATTTCGTGCAGACCGAAAGGTCTGAATGACAAATATAGGATCTAATCTAATCTAGTCTAGAGGGGGTTAGAGCGGATTAGCGGGGTTTAGAGGGCTTCATATGTGTTCAGAGGGATTAAAGGGGTTTAGAGGAGTTTAGAGGTGGGTTCAGAGGCATTTTGAGCGGTTTAGAGGTATTTACAGGGGGTTTAGACCGGTTCAGAGGGGTTAAGAGGGAGTCTGGTGCGAAAACTGTGATCCTGGTGCGAAAACTGCGACCGTAGCGCAAAAAAAGTGTGAGCCCGGTGCGAAAAGGGCGAGCTGGTGCGAAAAGTGCGAGTCTGGTGCTAAATGTGCGAGCCTGGTGCGAAAAGTGCGAGACTGCTGCAAAGGCTGCGAACCTCGTCTGCAAACTTCAAGCCGGGCGCACAAGCTGCGAGCCAGCTGCGAAAAGTGCAAGCCTCAGTAAATGGGGAATTAGGGGAGGGCATTAATAAATGTGGAATTAGACGATGGCACTAATACATGCGGAATTAGGAAGCGCAGCATTAAATGGTGAATCAGGGGAGGACACCCGTAAATGGGGATTTAGGGGATGGCACCAGTAATTCGGAAATTAGGGGGGGCGCCATGGCACAGTGGCCCAGCAACATAGTTGCTGCCTCACGTTCAGAGATCCGGGTTCGATGCCGACCATGCCCGCTGTCCACACGGTTTGAACCCGTTACCGCGTGGATTTTCTCCAGAGATGCTGCCTGCCCCGCTGTTACTCCAGCTTTTTGAAACCACATTTGGTATATCATTGTTTCTCCGCTAAAGCTATCCAGCACGGTGGCACAGCGGTAGAGTTGCTGCCTTACAGCGCCAGACGCGGGTTCCGTCACGCGGGTTACTACAGCGGGTTGTGTCTATCTTCGGTTGACACCAGCATCTGAGGCTCCTTCCTGTGCGAAGCTGTTCTTGAGTCTAGACATTTGAGGGTTTTCGAAGAGTTCCGAGGGATTTCGAGGAGGTTCGACTGGCTTAGTGGGTTTAGAGGGGCTTAGAGGAGTTTAGATGAGTTTGGAGGGGCTTAGAAGAGTTCGGAGGGTTTTAGAGGGGTTTAGAGGGTTTTCGCAGGATTGAGAGGGGTTTAGAGGGGTTTATAGAAATGTCGAGGGGTTTAGATAGTGTTAAAAGGGTTTAGAGGGGGTTAGATGGGTTTAGAGGGATTTCGTGGCGTTTAGAGGGGGTTTATAGGGGTTTCGCTGGGATTAGAGTAGTTTTTAAGTGTTGCGGGGTGTAGAGGGATTTAGATGCATTTAGAGGTTAAGAGGGGGTTTAGAGGGGTTCAGAGGGCTTTAGAGGGATTTAGAGGGGTTTAGAGAGGTTTAGAGGGGTTTAGAGAGGTTTAGAGGGGTTTGCAGGGGTATAAAGGGGGTTAGAGGGCCTAGGAGCGGTTTAAAGGTATCTTAGAAGACGATAGAGGGGTTTAGAGTGGCTTGGAGGGTTTAAGAGGGGTATAAAGTGGGTGAAGGTTGTTAGAGGGGTTTAGATGTGTTTAGAGGTGTTTAGAGGGGGTTGTAGGGGTTTGTAGGGGTCGAGAGGGGGAAGGGTGTTTAGAGTGGTTTAGAGGTTGTTAGAGGGTTTATATGGATTCAGATGGGGTGTACAGGGCTTCAGATGTGTTCAGAGGGTTTAAACGAGTTTAGAGGTGGGTTCAGAGGCATTTAAAGCGGTTTAGAGGTATTTACATGTGGTTTAGACGGGTTCAGATGGGTTTAGAGGGAATCTGGTACGAAAACTGTGATCCTGGTGCGAAAACTGCGAGCGTAGCGCAAAACATTGCGGGCCCGGTGCGAAAAGTGCGAGCAGGTGCAGAAGCTGCGAACCTCGTCTGCAAACTACTAGCCGGGCGCACAAATTGCGAGCCTGGTACGATAAGAGCAAGCCTCAGTACATGGGAAATTAGGGGAGGGCACCAATAAATGGGGAATTAGGAAGCGCAGCATTAACTGGTGAATCAGGGGAGGACACCAGTAAATGGGGAATTAGAGGATGACACCAGTAAATCGGAAATTAGGGGAGGGCGCCAGGAAACAGTCGCACAGCAATAGAGTTGCTGCCTCATGTTCAGAGACCCGGGTTCCATTCCAACTACGGCCGCTGTACGCACGGTGTGTACGTTCACCCCGTGACCGCGTGGATTTTCTCCAGAGATGCTGCCTGCCCCGCTGTTACTCCAGCATTTTGAAACCACATATGTTATATCAGTGTTTCTCAGATAAAGCTATCCAACACGGTGGCACAGCGGTAGAGTTGCTGCCTTACAGCGCTGGCCGCGGGTTCAATACCGACCAAGAGTGTTGTATGTACGGAGTGTCTATGTTCTCCCGCTGAGTGCGTGGATTTTCTCCGACATCATCGGTTTCCTCCTGTAGATGGTTTATGCATGCAACCAATCATATAGCAACCTCAGCACCACTAACCCCGCCTTAGGTATCATTTATAATAACGCCTGCTTCTCCTTCTGCGTAGTACAGTAGCAGACTGGAGTCAGTGACTACTCATGTATCGTTTAACTCTGTATCCTTATTTAAAAACTGTTATAAAGTTACACGTGTGTAATGTCTCATTTACATGGTGTCAGCTAGAGACAACTCCTGTTTACCGGTTTTTATTTATTTTGCTTAAGTTTTTATTTTCATTTTGACGATGGCTTCCTCATGCCGAAAGCCTGCTCAGCTCATCTTCGATTCGGACATCGCGGAGCACTGGGCTACTTTCGAACTGGACTACCGCCACTACATGAATATCGCACATCGGAACGAACCCGATGAAGTCAAAGCCTCACTTCTTCTCAACCTTGCCGGCCCCGACGCCATGAGAAGAGCGAGAACTTTCAGTTACGCCCCAGCGGTCCTGGGTGCCGACGATCCAGGTACTGATACCCATTGAAACTGCCGACGACCCAGCCGTCCTACTGCGCATTTTCAGGGAGATTTGTGACCTGCCCTCTAATCATATTTTAGAAAGGATGCAATTTTTTACTCGCAAGCAGTTGCCCGATGAGCCTGTTGAGTGCTTCATCGCTGATTTACGTTACCTAGCCCAGAGGTGCCGGTTTGGAAGCAATGAAGGACCAGCTAACTAGAGACATTTTGCTGACGGAGATGCTCGATCAGAAACTGAGATCGAAGCTCCTCCGCAAACCCGATCTGACTTTAAATGAAGCTATGCATGCCTGCAGAATGGCTGAGGTCATTGACCCGCCAGACAGTCAGCGGGACTCGGACACTAAATCTATCAATCGGACCTCGAATGGATAACACGAAATTCGTGCCATGGGCCAGCCCCGCATCTGGCGGTGATCCCCCCAAATGCCCGATCTGCAACTATATGCACCTCAGTCAGTCGCCATGCCCTGCCTCCGGTAAAGCCTGCAACTATTGGAAGAAGTTAACCCATTTCTTGCTGCCTGCCGCTCTCGTGGGAAAGTTCCACAAGCTTCCAGACCTAACCTAAACATGCTGTTGCAAGTTGATAACAAGTATGACTCTCCGTCCTTGCTCGACGCTGCCTACGTTGCCGATCCAATTAATTCGCAAGGTGAGGCAAGTGGGTACTCACTCCGTCATGCACCTGGCCGGCTACCCGATCCACCAGTTCTGATAACTGTCAACGATTCCGATTTTCACGCTAAGTTCGACACGGGGGCGAAGGTCAGTGTAATGACAATAAGCCTTTCAAGAAGATATGGAATAATGAGCTCCTGATGGCAGACCGCTCCACTCTGCATGCTTACGGGGGCGAGGTGCTGAGACCGCTGGGTAAAGCTACTTTCACTTGTGTGCTAAAAAAACAACGCGTGCCTTGACCTTTTATCTTTTGAACTCTGACTGTGTGACTGTTGGGCAACCAGGCATGCCAGGATCTGGGACTGGTGTCGTTCGACTGAACGGTCCACAAGGTGATGATATCGGTAGACCCGATAAAGGAATACCCCGACCTGTTTAATGACGAAGTGGGCAAGCTGCCCATCACCTACAAAATTGCCACTGATCCTATGGTAGCGGGTGTCTCACGCCATGAAGGACAAAGTCGAGTCCATGTAAAACAACATGGTCTCCATGGGGGTGCTAGAAGCGGTCAGCGAGCCCACCGAGTGGGTGTCCACCATGGTTGCCACGATAAAAAAGAACAAAAATAAAATCCGTGTGTGCATCAACCCTAAAGACTTGAACCTTGCCATCAGGCGCCCCCACTACCCCATGAGGACGGTTGAGGATGTTACAGCTCAGGTCGGACAGGCCGCCGTCTTCTCTGTCATCGACGCTAACAGCTCGTTTTGGCAGATACCGCTGGACAAGGGGTCATCGGATCTGACCACGTTTTCGACACCGTTCGGCAGATTCAAGTTCTTGCGAATGCCATTCGGCATGAACTCTGCCAGCGAGGTGTTCCAGAGGACCAAGGAACAGCTGTTCGCTGGCCTGCCGTGCGCTATCATTGTTGATGACATCCTGGTCTACGGGAAAACGTGGTGGAGCACGACCAGAACATACACTGTGTCCTGGAGCGGGCACGACAGATCAACCTCAAGCTTAACCCTAAGAAGTGTGGGTTCCGTATCTCCGAGGTCACTTACGTTGGCCATGTATTCACTCCTGCCGGACACAAGCCCGATCCTTTGAAAGCTGCCGCCATCACTGAGATGCCGGCCCCCACCGACGTGCTTGGTCTACAGCGTTTCCTGGGTATGGTGAACTATCTTGGGAAATGTATACCCAACCTCAGCGAACTGAGCTCGTCCCTGCGACAGCTGACTAGATAAGACACCGCCTGGTCCTGGTTCCCGCAGCACCAGCAGGCTTTTGATACTTTAAATTCTAAGCTGATCAGCACTCCTACTCTGACGTTTTTCGACCTGAAGCGCCCCATTACTGTCACCTGTGACGCCTCGCGATTCGGGCTCGGTGCAGCCTGCCTCCAGTCCCTGTCTCCTATGCCTCCCGTACCATGACCAACACCGAACAACGCTACGCTCAGATCGAAAAGGAGCTGCTTGCTGTCGTTTTCGCCTGCTCTAAGTTCAAATACTTTCGTTTCGGGAACTCTTTCACGGTTGAGACTGACCACCAGCCACTGGTGACTATCCTGAACAAGCCGGACCATGTCGCACCTGCCAGACTGCAACGTATGATGATGCAGCTCCAGCGAACAGCCCTGAGTACGTGCAGAGTAACGGACTTGCTGAGCGGGCTGTCCGGAGTGCCAAGCTGATGATGGAGCAAGCGCGCCTGGCGAATTCCGACTTTTACCTCGAGCTCCTGAACCTGAGGAACATTTCCAGGGACGCAGCCCTGGGAACTCCTGCCCAGCGGCTGATGTCCAGAACGACTAGACCACCAATTCCGATTGCTCAACATCAGCTGCTGCCGCGAGTGATGGAGCCTGCATCCGTCCAAACGCGCATTCAGGAAAAGCACGACATCCAACGACGGTCACATGATAGATCATCCAAACCACTCAAGCCTCTGCTGCCTGGACAGGCAGTTCGTCTACAGACTGCTAGTGGATATTCCCGTCTGGCCACTGTGTTTGGCGTTGCCGATGCGCCTCGTTCGTATCTTGTGGACTTTGAAGGGACTGTTTACTGCAGAAGTCGTCAGCACCTGCTTGCAATACAGGAGCCGCTCCAGCAGGCAGCGGGACCCTACGCTCCGCCGCTGCAGTTCCAGTCGTCCGCTGCTGATCCCGTTACCGGACTCTGCATGCCCCAGACCACTCGCGTGCTTGGCTCACCTCCGCGTGGGACGCCTGTTGCTAACCATTTTCCAACCGCTCCTGCACGTTTGTATCCCCTGCCGTTCTCTGTTTCCCCTACGGCTTCGTCGCCTCCGGGTTTGCCGGCGTCCTCTGGTATTTCTGCTGAGAGGGGGAAGGGTTGGTCCATACGCGCTCGGGCCGTGTCAGCAAGCCGCCTGTTCGGTTTGGTGATTTTGTTTAATTTTGTTGCCATGGTTATCCACCATGTTTAATCTTCTAAGGGGAAGGATGTAGATGGTTTATGCATGCAACCAATCATATAGCTACCGCAGCGCCACTAACCCCGCTTTAGGTATCATATATAATAACGCCTGCTTCTCCTTCTGCGCAGTACAGTAGCAGACTGGAGCCAGTGACTACTCATTTATCGTTTAACGCTGTATCCTTATTAAAGACTGTTATAAAGTTACACGTGTGTAATGTCTCATTTACACCTCCTAAACTCCAAAGACGCACAGGTTTGGAGATATACAAATTTAAATGTAAATTGTCCCCAGTGTGTGTAGGACATCGATAATGTGTGGGGATCGCTTGTCAGTGCGGACGCGCACTGTTCCCTTTCGAGACACTGTTCTCCAGATATGCTGTCTGTCACGTGGGTTACTCCAGCATTTTGTGTCTACATTAGAAGGTTTTCGAGTGTTTGAAAGGGGCTTCGAGGGCTTTGGCGTGGTTTACCTGCGTCTAGAGGGCTTTACATGGGTTTAGAGCGGTTAAGAGTGGTATAGAGGGCATAAGAGGTGTTTTAAAGAGGGTAGAGGGGGTTAGAGGGGGTTACAGGCGGTTAGAGGGTTTTAGGCGCTTTAAAGGGTAGGCGTGTTTTGAGGGATTCAGTGGGCCTAAGAAGGGTTCAAAGGGGTTTGGAGGAGTTTAGAGGGGTTTCATTTGATTAAGGGTTTTAAAGGGGTTTCGAAGGGTTTCGAGGGGGTTAGAGGGGATTAGAGATTGTTAGAAGGGTTACTGGGTGTTTAGAGGGGTTCAGGGGGCTTTAGAGATGTTTAAAGGGTTTTCGAGGGGTTTTGAGGGGTTTCGAGTAATTTAGATTGGTTTGGAGGGATATAGATGAGGTATAGAGGTTTTGGAGAGATTCAGATGTGGGGTTTAGGGGGATTTCGATCGGTTTAAAGTGGGTTAGAGGGGTCTAAAGAGGTTTAGAGGAGTTTTGATGGATTTAGAGAGGTTTGGAGGTTTAGGGGACTTGATGAGCTGAGAGGGACAGAGGGGTTTAGTGGGGCTCAGAGGTTTTGGAGGTGTTTAGAAAGAGTTAGAGGGATTTCGATGGGTATCAAGAGGTTTAAGGCGGTTTAGAGAGGTTTAGAGTGCGTTGGATGGGTTAGAGTGGTTTAGAGGGGTTTCGGTGAATTTAGAGGAGTTTAGAGGGCATTGGAGATGTTTACAGTGCTTTAGAGGGGTTTAGAGTGGTTTAGTGGGGGTTAGAGCGGTGCAGAGAGGTTTAAATGGGCTTAGGCGTGTATAGAAGGGTCCATAGGGTCATAGGTTGGCTTAGAGGCGTTTAGAGGGGTTCAGAGGAGTTTCTTATGAGTTAAATGGGTTTCGAAGTGTTTCGAATGGGTTGGAGTTGATCAGAAAGTGTTAGAAGTGTTTAGATGGGTTTCGGTTTAGAGGGGTGTTGTGGACTTTAGAGTTGTTTAGATGGCTTTAGAGGGGTTTAGAGTGCTTTCGATGGGTTTGGAGGAGTGTAGAATTGTTTAGAGATGTATAGTGTTGTCAGAGGGTTTTAGAAAGGGTTGGAGGGGTTTTGATGGGTTCGAATGGGGTTTAAAGGAGTTTAGATGGGTGTGGAGTGGTTTTGTGTGGTTTATTTATAGGGGTTTAGAGGGGGTTAGAGTGGTTCAGAAGGGTATAGAGGATATAGAGGGTTTTAGATGAATTTAGAGGCCTTTACATGTTTTTTGAAGGGTTTAGAGTGTTTATAAGTGGTTTAGAGTGGTTAGAGGTGTTTAGAGTTGTTTAGAGGGCGTTAGAGAGTATGGAGGTGTTTAATAATAATATAATAATAATATATTTTATTGTCAGTGCAACGAGATTTAGTATGCAGCTCCAACCGATGAAAAAGAAATGTAAAATAAATAAATAAGCTGTGTGCCGTGGCCATCCGAAGGAGACCGTCCAGGGGGGGTGGGGGGGGGGCACTCAGCAGGGCCGGTTCAGAGCCGCTATAGGTCTTGGAATAAAGCTGTTTCTGAGTCTGGAGGTTCGGGCGTAGAAGGCCTTGTAACGTCTGCCGGAGGGAAGTAATTCGAACAGACCGTTACAGGGGTGTGATGAGTCTTTATGGATGCTGACGGCCTTCCTGAGGCACCGTTTAGAGTGGTTTAGAGAGTTTTAGATGGGTTTGGGGAGCTTTAGAGGGGTTTACAGGTGTTTAGAGCGGATTAGGATGGTTTAAATTGGCTTAGTGGGGTGTTGCGGTTTTTAGAACCGGTGGGTTTAAAGGGGTTTACAGGGCTTTAGCGTGGTTTATAGTTGATTAGAGGGCTTTAGAGTGGTGTAGAACGGTTAAAACAGGTTTGGAGGTGTTAAGATGGGGTTTAGAAGTGGCTGTGGGGGTTAGAATGGGTTAGAGGGATTTAGATGGGTTTAGAAGGATTTAGAGGGGGTTGGAGGCTGTTAGCGGGGCTTAGAGGGGTGTAGAGAAGTTTAAATGGGCTTAGACGTGTATAGAGGAGTTCAGATTGGCTTAGAGGTGCTTGGAAGGGTTTAAAGCGGTTTCGAGGGGGTTTTAGAGGTTTAGAGGTTTAGAGGGTTTGGATGGGTGAAGAGATGTATAGTGGTCTTAGAGGGTTTTAGATGGTTTTCGATGGGCTGTGAGGGGGTTAGATGGGGTTAGGGAGTTTTAGAGTGGTTCGTAGGGGGTTTCGATGGGATAGAGGGGTTTAGAGCCGTTTAGAGGGCGTTACGGGGTTTTAGATGTGTTAAGAGTTTTTTAGATAGTTTTAGAAGGGTTTGGAGAGGTCTAGAGGTGTTTGGAGAGGTTTTGAAGGCTTCAAGAGGTTTCGAGGGCTTTAGAGTGGTTTAGTTATTTAGAGGGCTTTGGAGGGGTTGAGACCAGTTAAGGGGGTTTAGAGGGGTTATGTGGGTTAGGAGTGGATATAGGACGTTCGACGGGGTCAGAGGGGTTTAGATGGGGTTAGAAGGGTTTAGAGGTGTTTAGGGGTCGTTGGAGGGGTTTAGTGGGCTAGAGGAGGTTAGAGTGACTTAGAGGGGTTTATAGGGGTTTATAGAGATTTAAAGGGGCATAGACGAGCTTAGAGGGCTTAGAGGGACTTAGAAGCCGCTGATTGGCTGAAGCAGACTAGAGGAAGCAGCTGATTGGGTGCAACCTCAGGTTAGCATTTCTGCTTTCTGGTTAAAGGTACAGTGGGTAAAGGTACAGTGCTTTTTGTTTATATAATAAAGGTGCAGTTTAAAGGGCAAGAGGGAGCAGCTGTTTGTGTCAGATACCTGCTGATTTCTCCCAGCAGTTTCTATTGTATTATACTGGTATCGGATCCAGGGTAAGGCGAGAGAATGACAGTCAGAGCAGTGTACTGTTATGGATGTCAGATGTGGGAGGTCATGGTGTCGGATGGCCCTCCAGACGTCCACATCTGCACCAGGTGCAGAGAGCTGGGGCTCCTAAGGGACCGTATTAGGTTCCTGGAGCAGCAGCTCGATGACCGCTGTCTGGTCAGGGAGAGTGACGAGGTCATACAGGGGAGTTATAGGGAGGTGATCACTCCAAAACCACGGGAGAGAGACATGTGGGTCACGCTAAGGAAGGGCAAGGGGCAGAGGCAGGAACGAGGGAGTACTCCAATGTCGGTACACTTTGCAAATAAGTACTCCTGTTTGAGTACGGATGGGGGTGACAGCCTACCCGGGGGTAGCAACAGCGGACTGGCCTCCAGCACAGAGACCGGCCCTGTTGCTCCGAAAGGTAGGGAAAAAAAGAAGAGGGCAATTGTAATTGGAGACTCTATTGTTAGGGGGTCGGATAGGCGTTTCTGTGGACGCAGTCGGGAGACTAGGATGGTGGTCTGCCTCCCTGGTGCCAAGGTCTCGGACGTGTCTCAACGCATCCAAGATATCCTGAAATCAGAGGGAGAGGAGCCTGAGGTCGTGGTACATATTGGTACAAATGACATAGGTAAAAAAAGTGAAGAGGTCCTGATCTCAGGATTACTGCCTGTACCACGCGACAGTGAGAGTAGGAATGGAGCGAGGTGGAGGATAAATGCGTAGCTGAAAGACTGGTGCAGAGGGCAGGGATTCAAGTTTCTGGATCATTGGGACTTCTTTTGGGGAAGGTGGGACCTGTACAGAAAGGATGGGTTGCACTTGAACCCGAGGGGGACCAATATCCTGGCGGGGAAATTTGCAAAGATCACTGGGGAGACTTTAAACTAGAATGGTTGGGGCGAGGGACTCAAATAGAGAAAGCTAGTAGACAGAATGGGAGGCAGCAAGCAGAAAAGGGAAGCACTCGGACACAAGAGGAGAAAGACAAAAAGGGAAATAAACAGAGAAGAAGTGACGGGGGGTTTCTTAAATTTGCATATTTTAATGCTAGGAGCATTGTAAGAAAGGTGGATGAGCTTAGAGTCTGGATAGATACCTGGAAGTGTGATGTTGTGGCGATCAGTGAAACATGGTTGCAGGAGGGCTGTGATTGGAAACTAAATATTCCAGGATTTCGTTGCTTCAGGTGTGATAGAATTGGAGGGGCAAGAGGTGGAGGTGTTACATTGCTAGTCAGGGAATATATTACAGCAGTGCTTTGGCAGGATAGATTGGAGGGCTCATCTAGGGAGGCTATTTGGGTGGAACTAAGAAGTGGGAAAGGTGTAGCAACACTTATAGGGGTGTATTATAGACCGCCAAATGGGGAACGAGAATTGGAAGAGCAAATATGTAAGGAGATAGCAGATATTAGTAGTAAGCACAAGGTAGTGATTGTGGGAGATTTCAACTTTCCACACATAGACTGGGAAACACATTCTGTAAATGGGCTGGATGGTTTGGAGTTTGTAAAATGTGTGCAGGATAGTTTTTTGCAGCAATACATAGAGGTACCTACTAGAGGAGGGGCAGTGGTGGACCTCCTGTTAGGAAATGAGACGGGACAGGTGGCGGAGGTATGCGTTGGGTAGCACTTCGGGTCCAGTGATCACAATACCATTAGTTTCAATATAATTATGGAGAAGGTCAGAACTGGACCTAGGGTTGAGATTTTTGATTGGAGAAAGGCTAACTTTGATGAGATGCGAGATGATTTAAAAGGAGTGGAATGGGACATTTTGTTTTATGGGAAAGATGTAGAAGATAAATGGTGGACATTTAAAGGGGAAATTTTAAGAGTACAGCATCTTTATGTTCCTGTTCGGTTGAAAGGAAACAGTAAACATTGGAAAGAGCCCTGGTTTTCAAGGGAAATTGGACACCTTGTTCGGAAAAAGAGGGAGATCTACAATAATTATAGGCAGCATGAAGTAAATTAGGTGCTTGTGGAGTATAAGGAATGTAAAAAGAATCTTAAGAAAGAAATTAGAAAAGCTAAAAGAAGATATGTGGTTGCTTTGGCAAGTAAGGTGAAAGTAAATCCAAAGGGTTTCTACAGCTATATTAATAGCAAAAGGATAACGAGGGATAAAATTGGTCCATTGGAGAAACAGAGTGGGCAGCTATCTGCAGAGCCAAAAGAGATGGGGGAGATATTGAACAATTTCTTTTCTTCGGTATTCACCAAGGAGAAGGATATTGAATTATGTGAGGTAAGGGAAACGAGTAGAATAGTTATGGATACTATGAGTTTCAAAGTAAAAGAAGTACTGACACTTTTGAAAAATATAAAGTGGATAAGTCTCCAGGTCCTGACAGGATATTCCCTAGGACATTGAGGGAAGTTAGTGTAGAAATAGCCGGGGCTATGACAGAAATATTTCAAATGTCATTAGAAACGGGAATAGTCCCCGAGGATTGGCGTACTGTGCATGTTGTTCCATTGTTTAAAAAGGGTTCTAAGAGTAAACCTAGCAATTATAGACCTGTTAGTTTGACTTCAGTGGTGGGAAAATTAATGGAAAAGATACTTAGAGATAATATATATAAGCATCTGGATAAACAGGGTCTGATTAGGAACAGTCAACATGGATTTGTGCCTGGAAGGTCATGTTTGACTAATCTTCTTGAATTTTTTGAAGAGGTTACTAGGGAAATTGACGAGGGTAAAGCAGTGGATGTTGTCTATATGGACTTTAGTAAGGCCTTTGACAAGGTTCCTCATGGAAGGTTGGTTAAGGAGGTTAAACTGTTGGGTATAAATGCAGGAATAGCAAGATGGATTCAGCAGTGGCTAAATGGGAGAAGCCAGAGGGTAATGGTGGATGGCTGTTTGTCGGGTTGGAGGCAGGTGACTAGTGGGATGCCTCAGGGATCGGTGTTGGGTCATTTGTTGTTTGTCATGTACATCAATGATCTGGATGAAGGGGTGGTAAATTGGATTAGTAAGTATGCAGATGATACCAAAATAGTATCATGTTGTGGATAATGAAGAGGATTTCCAAAGTCTACAGAGTGATTTAGGCCATTTGGAAAAATGGGCTGAAAGATGGCAGATGGAGTTTAATGCTGATAAATGTGAGGTGTTACACCTTGGCAGGACAAATCAAAATAGGACGTACATGATAAATGGTAGGGAATTGAAGAATACAGTTGAACAAAGGGATCTGGGAATAACCGTGCATAGTTCCTAGAAGGTGGAATCTCATATAGATAGGGTGGTAAAGAAAGCTTTTGGTATGCTAGCCTTTATAAATCAGAGCATCGAGTATAGAAGCTGGGATGTAATGTTAAAATTGTACAAGGCATTGGTGAGACCAAATCTGGAGTATGGTGTACAATTTTGGTCGCCCAATTATAGGAAGGATGTCAACAAAATAGAGAGAGTACAGAGGAGATTTACTAGAATGTTGCCTGGGTTTCAACAACTAAGTTACAGAGATAGATTGAATAAGTTAGGTTTTTATTCTCTGGAGCGCAGAAGATTAAGGGGGGACTTGATGGAGGTCTTTAAAATGATGAGAGGGATAGACAGAGTTGATGTGATCAAGCTTTTCCCTTTGAGAATAGGGAAGATTCAAACAAGAGGACATGACTTCAGAATTAAGGGACAGAAGTTTAGGGGTAACATGAGGGGGAACTTCTTTACTCAGAGAGTGGTAGCGGTGTGGAATGAGCTTCCAGTGGAAGTGGTGGCGGCAGGTTCGTTGGTATCATTTAAAAATAAATTGGATAGGCATATGGATGAAAAGGGAATGGAGGGTTATGGTATGAGTGCAGGCAGGTGGGACTAAGGGAAAAAAGTTGTTCGGCACGGACTTGTAGGGCCGAGATGGCCTGTGTCCGTGCTGTAATTGTTATATGTTTATAAGGTTAGAAGGCTTTACAGGGATTTAGAGGGGTTTCGAATGATTTCGAGGGGTATATAAGGGATTAGAGGTGTTTGTAGGGGTGTAGATGGTGGCGGCGCGACTCGTTGCAGCGGCTCCTACAGCCTGTCTGTCTTTTTTTTATTTTTGTCTAGTTAAATGTAGTGTTTGTGTTTTTTTAAGCTTGGTTTTAAATGTGTATATGTGGGGGACGGGGGGGGGGAGGGGGAAACCGTTTTAAATCTCTTCCCTGTCCGGGAGACCCGACCTTTTCCCTGTCGGGTCTCCGTTGTCGTTGGGGCCTAGCACCGTGGAGCGGCCTCCAACCTGAACGACCCGGGGGCTCGGGAGACTGCGGAGCTGTGGAGCTGCGGACTACTCACCATCGTGGGGCTGGCCGGCCTCGGACCGTGGGGAGCGGTGGTGACTCGCTGCTGCGACTCGACTCCTGGGGCTCGGAGGCTCCAGCAACGCAGCCGCAGGTCCGGTGGACTGGGACATCGGGAGCTCGCGGGTCCGGGGGGAGAGAGAGACCGCTTCCCGGAGCTCCCGCAACGCGACTTCTCCAGCCCATGTCGCGGGGTTGGAACGACCTGGAGCGGGGTCATACATCACCCGGCACGGCTTCATGGCCGTGGGACTCACCATCGCACGCTGGGGCTCCGACCTTGTACTTTCAGACCGGGAGCGGGGCCGTAAATCGCCCCGCGCGGCCTAAAATGGCCGTGGGACTTATCATCACCCGCCTGGGGCTTGGACATCGGGAGAGACATGGAGAGCAGGGGAGAGAAAAGACTTTTGCCTTCCATCACAGTGGGTTCACTGTGATGGATGTTTGTGTGAACTTAATTGTGTGTATGTCTGTAGGACATTGTCTTTGTTTGTATGGCTGTGGAAACAAAATTTCGTTTGAGTCTCACTGGGGCTCAAATGACAATAAATTGTATTGTATTGTTGTAGATGTGTTTAGAGAGTTATAGTGGGGTTAGAGGGATTTAGAGGGGTTTCGAGGAGTTTAAAGGGGTTTAGAGGGATTTAGCGTGATTTATAGATGTTTCGAGGGCTTTAGAGGGATTTTAAACGGTTAAGTGATTTAGAGGTGTTAAGAGGGGGTTATAAGTGGTAGATGGAGAGAGGGGTTAGATGGGTTTAGAGTGGCTTAGGGGTGTTTGAAGGGCGTTAGAGGGTCTAAAGGGGGTTTGGGTGGTTCAGCCCTCATACGTTTAGAGAGGTTTATATGTGCTTAGACGTGTTTAGAGGGGTTCAGATGGGCTTAGATAGGCGCAGAAGGATTTAGAGGGGTACAGAGCGGTTTAGAGGGCTTTCAAATTATTTAGAGTTTCTCGAGGGTTTTCGAAAGTTTCGACAGGTTTAGAGGGGATTATAGTGTGTTCGATGGCTTTAGAGGGGCTTCGAGTGGTTTAGAGGGGTTTGAGGGGTTCAGTGGGATTTAGATGGGTTTAGAGAGGGTTAGAGTGCTTCAGAGGGGGTTTAGGGGGTGCGCAGATGTGTTTAGAGAGTTATATTGGTGTTAGAGGGGGTTAGATGATTAAGGGAGGTCTAGATTGGTGCAGATGGGTTTAGAGGGGTTAGAGGGGTTTATAGGTGTTTCGAGGGCATTTGGGTGGGGGGTTGAGGTGCTTAGCGTGGTTTAGAGAATTTTAGAGGGGTCTGTGGGGGTTTATAGTAGTCTAGATGGGTTTAGAAGGGTTTCAATGGGGTTCGAGGGCTTTAGAGTGGTGTAACGGTGTTTAGATGGCTTTAGTTAGCAAGTAAGTCAGTACATTTTATTTATATAGCACGTTTAAATCAACTCGCGTTGAAACCGAAGTGCTTTACGTAAAAGAAATAATTAAGTTTTCGTACATCCATATAGAATTCAACACGAACGTCCCCCCACAACAGAATCAACATTTTCCACAGTGGGGAGAGGCATCAAAAAGTTAAGTTCTCTTCCTTTGTGAATCACCCGAAGTCGGGGCCTATTTGTGGCCTCTGCAGTCAGTCCGATGTTTTCAGGCCCTCTGCCGGAAAGCAGGAACTCCGGCGTCTGGTGAACCCTCCTCGGTGGCTTTGAAATGTCTGGAGCGGCCGCTCCCTCCCCGGAGACCTCGGCTCCCGTAGTCCTCAGGCCGCGCTGGTTCGAGCTCCGACTCTGGCCATCTCGGATCCCAGGCTCAGCTGTGTTCCAACTCCAGCGCCGCCCGCCCGCGGCTGGACGTCCGCAGCCACAGCTCCTCGGATGTTGGAGTCGGCGGTCACCGCTCTCCAGAGCTTACCGCACGGCGACCCGGTAAGTCCTGCCATCCCAGGAATTAGTATGGTGAACCTTCTCTGTACTCCCTCCGCGGCAAGAATGCCTTTCCTCAGATTAGGAGACCAAAACTATACACAATGCTCCAGGTGTGGTCTCACCAAGACCCTGTACAACTGCAATAGAACCTCCCTGCTCCTATACACAAATCCTTTTGCTATGAATGCTGACATACCATTCGCTTCCTTCACTACCCGCTGCACCTGCATGCGTATTTTCAATGACTGGTGTACCAAGACAACCAGGTCTCGTTGCATCTCCCCTTTTCCTAATCGGCCAACATTCAGATAATAGGCTACTTTATTGTTTTTGCCACCAAAATGGATAACCTCACATTTATCCACATTATACTGCATCTGCCATGCATTTGCCCACTCACCCAGCCTATCGAAGTCATCTTGCAGCCTCCTAGCATCCTCCTCCCAGCTAACACTGCCGCCCAGCTTCGTGTCATCCGCAAACTTGGAGATGTTGCGTTCAATTCCCTCATCCAGATCATTAATATCTATATTACTGAAACCCTGTTCTTGACCGGTTTTGGCTTCTGTGCTGTGGTTTCCGAGAGTACGCCGCCACCTAAGGCCATCATTTTGGCCACCTCGCTCAGAGCCCCCCTCCGCCGTATGTGTGCCGAGGATTTTTCCCGTCGATGAAAATTGGCAGAGATATTCATGTTTTTACAACATTCCCCATTCTCTCTGCTGCCCCCGCTGGAGGGAGGGGGGGGGGGGGCGACAATAAAACCAGGAAGTGGTGTGCCTCAATCAGTCTCTGCAAGTGGTGTGCCTCAATTAGTCTCTGCAAGTGGTGTGCCGGAATCAGAGCTTTGAATGACACTGACAAATGTCTACAGCACTGTGAGTACCCTTAATTTGGTTTGAAAATGAAAATATGGTTAGAGGTAAAAAAGCACTGCCTGCAAATGGTTGTTTTGGTTTGGGTTGAAGTAAAAAGGCACTCTCCCCCCCCCCCCTCTCCCCCCCCCCCCTCCATCTCCTCTCCCCCCTCCCTCCCCTCCCTCCCTTTCCTCCCCCCCTCCCTCTCCCCTCCCCCTCCCTTTCCTCTCCCCCCACCCTCCTCTACCCCCTCCCTTTCCTCTCCCCCTCCCTCTCCTCTCCCCCTCCCTCTCCTCTACCCCCCTCTCCTCTCCCCCCCTCTCCTCTCCCCCCTCCTCATCTCCTCTCCCCCTCTCCTCTTCCCCCCTCCCCTCTCCTCTTCCCCCCTCTCCTCTCCTCTTCCCTCTCCTTTCCTCTCCACCTCCTCCCCCTCTCCTTTCCCCCCTCCCTCTCCCCCTCCCTTTCCTCTCCCTCCTCCCTCTCCTCACCCCCCTACCTCTCCTCTCCCCCCTCCCTCACCTCTCCCCCTCACCTCTCCTCTCCCCCCCTCCCTCTCCTCTCCCCCCTCCCTCCTCTCCCGCCCTCCCTCTCCTCTCCCCCCTCCCTCTCCCTCCCTCCCCCCCCCTCCCTCTCCTCTCCCCCCCTCCCTCTCCTCTCCCCCCTCCCTCCTCTCCCCCGAAAACAATAATGCCAGTCCCATCCTTCCCAAGCAAAATAAGTTAATACAGAATGAAGAGTTACATAAAGAACACTATGCAATCAAACAAATTAAACCAACACCAGACTGCTGCCACCAGTCTGAGGGGCAAGAGAGAGAGAGACTGCCAGTGCACATGGTCCTTTTAAGCTGAGGCTCCATCATCAGGCTCACGTGATGCAGCTTGGGCCAGGAGCCTCCAATCAGGTACAGCAGCAGCCAGGCAGTAGGAGGTACCGTTGGAAATCAGAGAAACAGGTTAGTACATAATTAACACCAGCAGAGGGAGCGCATAACACACCACCCTAAGTTACTGAATATGTTTCTGAAAATAAAATAAAGACCACCACCAAATTTCAGAAACTATTTAGTAGCTCAGACATCACTGGCGCGACAATGCGTCAGCCAAGACATTATCCCTGCCACGGATATGTTTGACTTCCCCATTGTAGCCCTGCAACTGTAAACTCCAGCTCATTAACCGTCGCTTTTTATGTCTCATCCTATTTTCTCATCCCAGTCCTTCTCAAATTCCAGATAGCACGTACGCAACATAAACTTTAATGTCTGATGGGAACGCTCGAGAGCGCCCTGGCTCTCAGGATGATAGGCGCTTGAATGACAATGTTTGATGTCTAGTTGTTTGAACACTTGAGCAAATATTTTAGACATAACGTTTGATCCCTGGTCAATTTGTATCACCTTAGCTAGACCAAACAAGGAAAAAAAACTTAGTAAGAGCTTTCACTATAGTGGGAGCAGTTATATTCCGTAATGGAATCACCTCTGGAAAACGGGTAGATGCACACATTATGGTTAACAAAAACTTGTTGCCAGCTTTCGTTCGAGGCAGTGGACCCACACAGTCTATCATAATACGTTCAAAAGGTTCACCGACTACAGGTATCGGATACAAGGTTGCAGGAACGATAGTCTGGTTTGGTTTACCTGCTACTTGGCAAGCATGACAACACTTGCAATGCTGCACTACATCCCTCTTTAACCCAGGCCAAAAGAAATGTCGTAATATACGGTCGTATGTTTTATTAACTCCTAAATGGCCAGCAAGAGGATTATCATGAGCCAAAGTAAGTATTTCATTCCGATACGTATGTGGCACTACAATCTGCTTAACAACGCTCCAGTCATCCTGACCAGATGCATCAATGGAGACCATTTACGCATTAGCTAGTTATCCCTCAGAAAATATCCCTTTAACAAGGAATACACTTCCAACTCTGACACTGCGCTGTCAATCAAAGCAGACAAATCGGCTTCACATTTCTGCTCAGCAACCAACTGGTCACGTGACAACGACACCGGTTTAGTCTCAGACATTTCACCAACTTGTGATGCAGACACACCTGCGCAACACAGGATCCACCATCCTGATCCACAAGGAAACACTAACTCGTCAATCTCATCATCAAAGGTAGCTTGGTTTCTAGCCATAGCGTGAGTGACAGCACATGATGCAAACACTTTTGGATGCTGCTCAGCAAGTTTATCTGGACACTGCAACATAGGAACAGGCGTCACTTCAGGAGTGACCAAAACTTTCCCCCAGCCAAATCGTTGCCCGGAATCAACGACACTCCCTTTATGGGAAAACGTGGCCGTATCCCTACAGCTACTCGACCCGAAACAAGCTCAGACTCAAGGTTAACAGTATGCAATGGCACTCCCATGCCCTCCATACCAAACCCTATACTGGGACACTAGAACCAACAGATGATTCAGCTGAAAATGGTAGCACGTCTTCCAAAATGAAGGACAGAGAGGCAGCAGTATCACGCAAGATTGTCACAGGTACTTTACTGTCCCCATCCTCCATAGACACAAACCCCTCATGACAAAAGGAGAAAAATCCACCAAATCATCAGTCTCAGGCACCACAGTGATTGCATGTGCCTTCTCAGTGTCAGGCATCACAGGGATTGCATGTGCCTTCTCAGTGTCAGGCACCACAGGGATTGCATGTGCCTTCTGTGTGTTGACCAAAACCACCGGCTTCGCATTTTTCTTTTTTAGAATGGGACACGTTTTACAATTGTGCCCTCTCTCCTTACAGTAGAAACACATTGGACTGTCCTTAGCCCCCAAATCACTGTCAGTATTATCAGGTTTGAATTCCCGCTGCTTTGAAGTGCTGCTATCAACTGGCACAGAAAAAGTCTTTATACTCTTACCAGCAACACCACCACGATCAACTGGTCTCCCACTGAAACCAGGGGATCGTTCCCCAAAAACTGCCATGAGTGAGCACATATTCATCCACCAATACAGCGGCCTTAGACTCGTCTGAGACGTTCTGCTCATTAAGATATGTTGCCACTCTTTCAGGAAGACAGTTCTTAAAATCCTCCATTATCATCAAGGACTTTAACTGAACAAAATCTTTTACCCCCTGAGAAGCACACCAGAGTTCAAACAAAGCCTCCTTTTCGCCAGCAAATTCAACATATGTTTGGTTATCATATCATATCACGTAATGTCTGATGGGAACGCTCGAGAGCGCCCTGGCTCTCAGGATGATAGGCGCTTGAATGACAATGTTTGATGTCTAGTTGTTTCAACACTTGAGCAAATATTTTAGACATAAAGTTTGATCCCTGGTCAATTTGTATCACCTTAGGTAGACCAAACAAGGGGAAAAAACTTAGTAAGAGCTTTCACTATAGTGGGAGCAGTTATATTCCGTAATGGAATCACCTCTGGAAAACGGTTAGATGCACACATTATGGTTAACAAAAACTTGTTGCCAGCTTTCGTTCGAGGCAGTGGACCCACACAGTCTATCATAATACGTTCAAAAGGTTCACCAACTACAGGTATCGGATACAAGGTTGCAGGAACGATAGTCTGGTTTGGTTTACCTGCTACTTGGCAAGCATGACAACACTTGCAATGCTGCACTACATCCCTCTTTAACCCAGGCAAAAAGAAATGTCGTAATATACGGTCGTATGTTTTATTAACTCCTAAATGGCCAGCAAGAGGATTATCATGAGCCAAAGTAAGTATTTCATTCCGATACGTATGTGGCACTACAATCTGCTTAACAACGCTCCAGTCATCCTGACCAGATGCATCAATGGAGACCATTTACGCATTAGCAAGTTATCCCTCAGAAAATATCCCTTTAACAAGGAATCCACTTCCACCTCTGACACTGCGCTGTCAATCAAAGCAGACCAATCGCATCACATTTCTGCTCAGCAACCAACTGGTCACGTGACAACGACACCGGTTTAGTCTCAGACATTTCACCAACTTGTGATGCAGACACACCTGCGCAACACAGGATCCACCATCCTGATCCACAAGGAAACACTAACTCGTCAATCTCATCATCAAAGGTAGCTTGGTTTCTAGCCATAGCGTGAGTGACAGCACATGATGCAAACACTTTTGGAAGCTGCTCAGCAAGTTTATCTGGACACTGCAACATAGGAACAGGCGTCACTTCAGGAGTGACCAAAACTTTCCCCCAGCCAAATCGTTGCCCAGAATCAACGACACTCCCTTTATGGGAAAACGTGCCCGTATCCCCACAGCTACTCGACCCGAAACAAGCTCAGACTCAAGGTTAACAGTATGCAATGGCACTCCCATGCCCTCCATACCAAACCCTACACTGGGACACTAGAACCAACAGATGATTCAGCTGAAAATGGTAGCACGTCTTCCAAAATGAAGGACAGAGAGGCAGCAGTATCACGCAAGATTGTCACAGGTACTTTACTGTCCCCATCCTCCATAGACACAAAACCCCTCATGACAAAAGGAGAAAAATCCACCAAATCATCAGTCTCAGGCACCACAGGGATTGCATGTGCGTTCTCGGTGTCAGGCACCACAGGGATTGCATGTGCCTTCTCAGTGTCAGGCATCACAGGGATTGCATGTGCCTTCTGTGTATTGACCAAAACCACCGGCTTCGCATTTTTCTTTTTAAGAATGGGACACGTTTTACAAATGTGCCCTCTCTCCTTACAGTAGAAACACATTGGACTGTCCTTAGCCCCCAAATCACTGTCAGTATTATCAGGTTTGACTTCCCGCTGCTTTGAAGTGCTGCTATCAACTGGCACAGAAAAAGTCTTTATACTCTTACCAGCAACACCACCACGATCAACTGGTCTCCTACTGAAACCAGGGGATCGTTCCCCAAAAACTGCCATGAGTGAGCACATATTCATCCACCAATACAGCGGCCTTAGACACGTCTGAGACTTTCTGCTCATTAAGATATGTTGCCACTCTTTCAGGAAGACAGTTTTTAAAATCCTCCATTATCATCAAGGACTTTAACTGAACAAAATATTTTACCCCCTGAGAAGCACACCAGCGTTCAAACAACGCCTCCATTTCGCCAGCAAATTCAACATATGTTTGGTTATCATATTTTCTGAAACGCCGGAAATGTTGACGGAACGCTTCGGGAACCAACTCATACGCTCTGAGGACGGCAGATTTTACAACTTCATAGTCAAGGCGATTGTCTACAGACAATGACGAATATACCTCACGCGATTTACCAACAAGGACGCATTGAAACAGCAATGTCCACACGCCCTTAGGCCATTTCAGTGATATAGCCACACGCTCAAACAGAGTGGAATATTTATCAACATCTTTTTCACTGAACGGTGGAACCAAACGAATATTTCTGCTCACAACTAACTCATGCTCTCTAGAAGAGAACCGGGAAGTATCTAATTGTTTCTCGCGCAGCAGAAATTCAGCCCTTTGGTTTCCTCCTCAAGCTCAAGCCGTTTCATTTGAAGAAGATGCATGAGCTCATCCTTTTTTAAGGCCATGCTCTGTGACTCAAGCTCCATCTCCTTCTGTTTAATGACGACCTCCATGTTCTGAACTGGCTGTATAGGAGATGTATGACTGTCAGGACTACTAGACAACACCTCTTTGTCAACCAAAGCAGTCCTTAACAACGTCTTAATTGACTGTTGTTTTGCTTGTTCATTAATAGAAACGCCATAGTTATCTGCAAGCAACACTAAATTGTCCTTAGTACAGCGATCAAACATCTCTAGGCTAGGAGTCTCAACCAACTCTTCCACCTTAAATTCCATTTTTCCTGCTCACAAATGCTACCAAAATAGCCAAAACAACAGGTTACTAGAACCACAAAGCAGAAACAAATGATTACACAAACAGACTACCACTGCCACAAGAAGCCTATCAACGTACACAACACGTCTAGGGTTTACTCAAAAGTTTGAACGAGCCCACATAATTATGTTACGGCCGCCAAAATCAAATACCTCAAAGGCCAATAACATAATACAAAACCAGGTTCAAATGGAAAAAATATTTATTTTTCACTAACAAAAAGAACTAAACCTGGATCAAACAAACAAAGAGGAGTCGGATGGGCTAGCAAACAAAAGATAAAGGGTGCTCTGTCCGACCACTCAATGGGCCGTCGGACCAGAGACTCTAAACCTGCCTCAGTGTGAAAATAAACCTGAAACAAAACCACGAAGACAATAATGCCAGTCCCATCTTCCCGAGCAAAATAAGTTAATACAGAATGAAGAGTTACATAAAGAACACTATGCAATCAAACAAACTAAACCAACACCAGACTACTGCCACCAGTCTGAGGGGGAAGAGAGAGACAGAGAGAGAGAGACTGCCAGTGCACATGGTCTTTTTAAGCTGAGGCTCCGTCATCAGGCTCATGTGATGCAGCTTGGACCAGGAGCCTCCAATCAGGTACAGGAGCAGCCAGGCAGCAGGAGGTACTAGTGGAAATCAGAGAAACAGGTTAGTACATAGTTAACACCAGCAGAGGGAGCGCATAACAGTCCTTAATGACAATGCCATGAGTTGTTTGGCCAGCTGCCCTGCTCGTGCTTGTAACTGCAATGCTTTATTAGGTCCGACTGTGTTTGGAAGGAATAAATGCTTTATTATGTCCGACTGTTTGGAAGGAATAAATGCCTTATTATGTCCGACCGTAGACAAAAATGAAGGAGAAACTCGGCCGGTGAGGCAGCATCTATGGACCCAAGGAAATATGCAACGTTATGTATCGAAACCTTTCTTCAGACTGATGTGAGAGTGGGAGGGAGGAGGGGGGACGGGGAGGGCGGGAAGAAGTAAAGAAGAGGTGGAGCCAGTGGGCTGAGGGAGAGCTGAGAAGGGGAGGAGAAAGTAAGGATTACCTCAAATTAGAGAAGACAATGTTCATACCGCTGGGTGTGCAAATTGCCCAAGCGAAATAAGAGGTGCTGCTTTTCCAATTTACGGTGGTCCTCACTCTGGCCATGAAGGAAGCCCAGGACAGAGATGATTTGTTAGCCCTTAACGACAATGCCATGGGTTGTTTGGCCTGCTTCCCTGCCTGTGCTTGAAACTGCATTGCTTTATTGTGTCCGACTGTGTTTGGAATGAATCAATGATTGATTAGGTCCTGAGTAAATATTATATAAACAGAACCGCTTGGACAGTGACTTTTATATCAGCTAGGTAATTTGCAAAAGAAAATCTTAAGGTTTTCCTGAACCGAAATAAAGTGCAAACAGACAGATACACACCGGCAAAGATGAATCAAAACATGGAGGCCTGAACCTGAACCTGCTTAGCTTAGGTTATAGATTTGAGGCAATTATAGCACTGGAGGAAATTGTATTTGATATGACTTTGCGTTGAAGAATGGATAGCTCAATAAGGGGCCTCTTCTTAGGCCATAGATCATCAGCTCTGTCTCTATGACACAATTTTGAGCTCTGAATGTGACATAATGGTGAAGATTTATGGCTGGTTATGCTGAGTTTGAGAGAATTCAAGGCTGAGAGATAATAGACTGCAGTTTGCCTTGGCTATGTAAAATTCTAATGAGTGTGATAAGGAATAGGATGTGTGTGAAGGGGTGTAGTTACTTTGAGTGGAAAATAATTAGATTGATAGAGTTGTTTATAGAAAGTCGAAGCAGATGGAATACTGACGTAATGGTCTGAGTTGTACGTTGTACATTGTAAGAACGTTGTGTTCCGCCTGGTATATGAGATTGGAAATCCTACTGGGACGACAGATGGCGCAATGGGCTAAGTGTTCGGCCGGCGACCGGAAGGTAGCCGGTTCGAATCCCGCTTGGAGTGCATACTGTCGTTGTGTCCTTGTGCAAGACACTTCGCCCACCTTTGCCTGTGTGTGAATGTAATTATGTGAAGCACTTTGGGGTCAATGCAAGTTGACTAAAAATGTGCTATATAAATAAAGTAATTTAATTTAAATTTAAATTTTTTAATTTATTTCCAGATTGCAAGAAAGGGGCTACAAATTAAAATTGTTGAATCTAATACCTAATACCTATATAAAGCAATGAGTTTGTATCAAAAACACAGATACTTTGTAGCTGCCCCGGAGCTTCTAGCTCTGTGTTGGAAAGTTCAAAGAATTGTCTCAGTACTGAAAATGAATCGATTCCAACATACAAGCGTTTGAGTCAAGTTTTCTTGACTTTAGATTGAAAAATAACTCAGTTTAACATTTGGTGTCAGAAGTGGGATTCTTCGTTCTCAGCCAACCAGATAACGAAGTTAACAGTCGAACTACCCACGGATAGGACCAGAGGAATTGGCCAAGCAAAGTGAGTATTTCCACCACTTTGTTTTCCTCTTTTCCGTTTTTCTGTGGGTAATAGACCTTTCGTTGTTGCCTTGTGTGGGAATCAGGTCAATCTAAATCAAACGTTGTTGGAAAACGTAGAGGTGGGACTTGGGGATTTGGAATAACCAAGTAAAGTGATAGAAGTAATATAGCGTTGGCAACGTTTTGATTAAAGAAGAGTTCGTCATTGGGAGTCTAAATTAAGAATTAGATGAAAAACACCCACCAGTTGATAAAAGTAAATACAATGGTAATCAATTAGACACCACCACAGGTCCCAATAGCCCATTAGAGAATGTGTGTGAAAAATATCCTGAGGATTCTCAATATCTTTGGAAATTGTCAGGGGCTTTGAATAAGACATTAGGAAGTGTGCAATGGCCCTTGCTCCAAGATATCTGGACCTGGTAATAAAAAAGCACAGGAGTTAATTTGGAAAAGAAATGCTGGCAAGAAAAGCAAAACCTTAATCGGGCTGTGGAGAAATTGGTGCGAAGAAGAACGAGACAAAACTATTCTGGCCAGTTGGCAACATAATGCGGTTAAATTAGATATCAGACTAACCGACGGAGGGGTCCCAAAGCCTATTGAGCTACTAAGACCGAAATGTACACGTGAAAAAAATAAACAAGAGAGAGAGAAGGAGAAGGAAAAAGATAAAACTAGAAACAAAGAGAAAAGAGAACATGAGAAAGGTAAAAAAAGGACTGTGCAGTTCAATGGTTGGCTTTGAGTTGGCAGGGGGAGACGAAGAGGAATGGGAAAATGATTGGAATATGGTCCCTAGTGCACCACCTCCTCCCTACCAGCCCTCCCCGGTCAAGCTCCACCAGCGCCACAACCCGATGACCAAGCAGGCATATTAGGCCTCTACCCCCCAATTACCTGGACGAGGATTAGGCGCCAGTAGCGCAACCTCAACCGGAGTAGAGAAAAAAAAAGAAATAAAATGTTTACCGCCCACGTCTCCGGACGAATCAGGTCCCCCCAAGGTCCCCAGACAAGGGGACACCCCAGAGTTTCCCAGTCCTAACTCCCTCACCAACCCGCGGTAGGAAAGAAAAACGGGAAAAAAATTACCGACAGATGGTATTACTAGTAGCCAAAAGGGACTATTCATCGGAAGAGACTTCAGAGGAAGACAATGATCAATATGATGGGTCTACCAGAAAACATGAAAGATCACGGGATACTGACAGTGACCAAAATCAGTCTAGGAAAAGAGTACCACGGCAGAATCCAGTCCGTATGGTTCATAACCCAATGGCAATGGCACCAGCGGGTGCTGGACAACAGGCACAGCAGGCTTTAATTCCAGTGTATACACCATGGAAACCTAACGAGATGATGGCCATCTTAATGGGGGCGCCCGACAAAAATAGGAGTCCGACCGCCTTCGTCAATTTCCTCAGGACAACCATGTCTGTGTACCAGGCTAACTCAACAGATTTATGGTCCCTGGTAGAACAGGTCTTGACTACCCTAGAGTACGCCAGGTTCAAGGAACATTTGACATTTAATGACCATGCTGCATTAGAAGCTGCACACAATCAGGATGATCAAAGACAGGCGCGTATGTTAACAGCTGCCACCCTGACTTTACAAAAATCAGTGGATTTAACCAAAATCTTAGACATGAAACCTAAAAAGGGCGAGTCAGCTGCAGAATGTCTAGACCGATTTAAAGAAGTATTTGGCGATCAGTCCGGAGACCTAAATTACGCAGGTGGAAATGCGTCACCACAATTTTGTGCCATGCTGAAGAATTGATTGCCCCCGACCGTTACTCAAAGCATTAAGACTAATAATATGGATTGGTCCGAGACCACTCCAAGCAGAATGAGCAGGGCAGTTATCGCCTTCTGGTGCGACAGTCCTTGTAGGGGTAGTGGCACCGGTAAAAATATCAAGAATGAATATGTTATGAGAGAAACAAGTCAAAACCATCGGCCACCAGCGGCTGACAATAATAATAAATAAATTTTATATTTAATGGGCGCCTTTCATACAAAATCTCAAGGACACCTTACATAGTAATCGGAATAAAAACATATAATCGGAGTAAAACAAGTAATTAAAGACATCACAATGACACAAATTAAAAACAGAATTCAATCCAAAAACAGAAAATCAAAAACACAGTGTGAAGAGAGAGCAGCGGCAACCAAATCGTGCCAGCGTCCACTCTCCCTTCACGGCAGCCATCTTGGACACAGACCTACAAGACTACAGTTAGACAAAAAAAAATCAACCCCCCACAGTGGATAGCACTGTGGAGGAAGGCACAATGTCCAGTCCCCACCCCATGTTCACCCCAAAGTCAGGCCTATTGGGGCCACCGCAGTGGCCTCTACGGAGGCCCGATGTCCCTGGCCGTTCTCACCGGGTGGTCTTGCCCCGGCGTCGGGAGAGTCCTTTCGGCGGCTGGGCCACTTGGAACGGCCAATGTCCAACGGCCATTGGAACTGACAATGTCAGTTATCAAGTAGAACCACAGATGTGTTACCGGGGCTGGATTGATGGATGGGGCTATGGCTACCATACTCATCCAAATGGACCCTCAACACCAAGTTACGGACCTCTGTATGTGATGCAGGGGCAACCAAGGGGCAGGGGGAGAGGACAGCGAGGACCGCCGGCCCCTTATCAAGGAAAGCGACCCGACGGCGGTTGTTTTAATTGCGGTGAACCAGGACACTGGGCGAGAGAATGCAAACAGCCTTACCGGGGTCCAGGGCAAGGGAATGCTAAAGGATCAGGAGGTAGAGGAAGGGGATATACCAACTTTTCATCTGAAAACCCCTTCAATCAAAATTGACTGAGCATCCTGGTTGTGGGATCTCCTATTTCCAATCGGGAGCCCATGATGATGCTAAAGGGCGGAAGTGAATGGCACACTTTCTTGGTGCACACGGGGGCTGCCGTTTCCACTGTCCTGCCCTCAGTAGGACTTATGGAATCAGGAAAAACCCAACGTCTATCCGGAATAGAGGGACAACCTAAAGACTATCCTATCTCCACACCAGTTACTGTCGGATACCAAAACTTAAAGGTCCCGCATGAATGTATTATTACCAACGGCCCGGGCTGCAACCTAATGGCTAGCAATTTATTATGCGCCTTCCAATTTAAGCTCCAGTGCAGTAAAGAGGGTATTACGATTGCCACGGAGGGTATTCGACAATGTTATGTCACCAGAAATCCCAAGTGGTGGACTATGTATTTGCCTAGGGGAATATACCATGTTACCTTAGTCTATGATGCAAGTGGGTCTAACACTGAGTTGCAGCAATTCCATCAGGATAAACTGAATTCTTCACGAACAATCGAGCTCCGCGCCATGGTAAAGGGACCGGCAGGTGAAGCTGAGGTTTGTCGGCATTCCGAAACACCTGTGGAAACAAGGGCCAGAAGTCGCTCCACATATCACCCAAAAGGTAAACCTCCCATACCATGCTAAAATGGACTAATGGTCTAACAAGCTGTCGAACATTTAGACCCATTGTCCACTGAGGTTCACTTGATACAGGGGGACATACAGATTCACTTTTACCCCTACCCAAAGAAAGAGTCCACCAACCTTCATCACCACAGTGGAAAAGATGTTCTCTAATACACTCACCTGGAAGTGTGGACTGAGGACTGCACACATGCGGGGCTGACAAGGGTGCCCCCCCCTGTTCGGGTAGTAATCAAAGAAGAGTTCACCTTACCATCTGTCCACCAATATCCCCTGAAGTACCAAGCTGTGCCGAGCATTGACCAACTGATTAAGAGACTGATAGAACATTGTATTCTGGTCCCTTGCAGTCCCTTGCAGCCTGCAATACCTCTATCCTAGCGGTATCTAAGCCTGGGAAATCTAATCAGTACAGACTAGTGCAAGGCTTGAGAGCTATCAATGCCATTGTCCAAACCTCTACACGCGCTAGTCCCGAATCCTACGCATATCCTTGCCTCAATACCAGCAACCTCGTGTGGACCTCCAACATGCTTTTTTTTCTCTATACCTCTTCACCCAGATAGTCAGTACCTATTTGCCTTCACCCATAACGGCCAACAGTACACCTGGACTAGGCTACCACAGGGCTTTGTTAATACACCCACTCTATTCTCTCGATGCTTGCATCCTCCATCCTCCTCCTTAATTATCTACAGCAGTTGGGTTATGTGGTCAACCCGCAGAAAGTAAAAGTCGGACAGAAATAAGTTACATTACTTGGTGTTGTCCGATCAGCTGAAAGCCGACGATTGGAGCCAACAAGGATCAAGCCCATATGCCATGCGCCGCTGCCAACAACCGCCAAACAGGTCCGAAAATGGCTGGGAATGATCAATTACTGCAGACAGTGGATCCCTAACATCACCACGATGACTAAACATCTGACATAGAAACATAGAAACATAGAAAATGTGTGCAGGAATAGGCCATTCTGCCCTTCGAGCCTGTACATATGGAAATTCATCAGACACGATTTACCTTTCATAAATCCATGCTGACTTTGTACAATGAATTCACCACTTTCCAAATGTGCTGCTATCCCATCTTTAATAACTGACTCTAGCATTTTACCCACTACCGATGTTAGACTAACAGGCCTGTAATTCCCCGTGTTCTCTCTCCCTCCCTTTATAAAAAGTGGGGTTACATTAGCTACCGTCCAATCCTCAGGAACTACTCCAGAGTCTAAAGAGTTTTGAAAAATTATCACTAATACATGCACTATTTATGCGGCTACTTCCTTACCTACTCTGGGATGCAATTTATCAGGCCCTGGGGATTTATCGGCCTTTAATCCATTCAATTTAGCTAACACCACTTCCCAGCGAACCTGGATTTCACTCAGTTCCTCCATCTCATTTGACCCCCGGCCCCCTGCTATTTCCGACAGGTTATTTACTCCGTACACCGCTATGAATTGCACCTTTCAGCTTGACGATGAGGTAGAAAAGGCCTTTCTATAAATAAAGACTGACTTCGCCGGTGCTCCGGCCATTGGCCGACCACTATATGATCGACCTTTCCAGCTTAATTGCACGATAATGGATGGCTGCTCAACGGCTGTCTTGACTCAGACAAATGGCAACAAGCACCGAACCGTGGCATATTGTTCGTCCAAGTTGGATCCTGTAACATTGGGCTACCGTCACTGCACACAGATTCTATCGGCCATCTACCAAGTTCAAGTGAGTTTATTGTCATGTGTCCCTGTATAGGACAATGAAATTCTTGCTTTGCTTAAGCACACAGAAAATAGTAGGCATTTACTACAAAACAGATAAATGTGTCCATATACCATGATATAAATATATACACACATGAATAAATAAACTGATAGTGCAAATAACAGAAAGTGGTAGGTAATAATCAGAGTTTTGTCCGAGCCAGGTTTAATAGCCTGATGGCTGAGGGGAAGTAGCTATTCCTGAACCTGGTTGTTGCAGTCTTCAGGCTCCTGTACCTTCTACCTGAAGGTAGCAGGGAGACGAGTGTGTGGCCAGGATGGTGTGGGTCTTTGATGATACTGCCAGCCTTTTTGAGGCAGCGACTGCGATAAATCCCCTCGATGGAAGGAAGGTCAGAGCCGATGATGGACTGGGCAGTGTTTACTACTTTTTGTAGTCTTTTCCTCTCCAGGGCGCTCAAATGGCCGAACCAAGCCACGATGCAACCGGTCAGCATGCTCTCGACTGTGCACCTGTAGAAGTTAGAGAGAGTGTTCCTTGACAATCCGACTCTCCGTAATCTTCTCAGAAAGTAGAGGCGCTGATGTGCTTTTTTGATGATTGCATTAGTGTTCTCGGACCAGGAAAGATCTTCAGAGATGTGCATGCCCAGGAATTTGAAGCTCTTGACCCTTTCAACCATCGACCCGTTGATATAAATGGGACTGTGGGCCCCCCTCCTACTCCTTCCAAAGTCCACAATCAGTTCCTTGGTTTTGCTGGTGTTGAGGGCCAGGTTATTGCGCTGGCACCATATGGACAGTTGCTCGATCTCTCTTCTGTACTCTGACTCATCCCCATCAGTGATACGCCCCACAATAGTGGTGTCGTCAGCGAACTTGATGATGGAGTTCGCACTGTGGTTCGCTACGCAGTCATCGGTATAGAGTGAGTACAGCAGGGGGCTGAGCACGCAGCCTTGAGGTGCTCCCGTGCTGATTGTTATTGAGGCTGACACATTTCCACCAATACGAACAGACTGTGGTCTGTGGACGAGGAAGTCAAGGATCCAGTTGCAGAGGGATGCGCAGAGACCCAGTTCTGCGAGTTTGGTAACCAGTTTGGAGGGGATGATTGTGTTAAATGCCGAGCTGTAATCAATGAATAACAGCCTGACATATGAGTTTTTGTTGTCCAAGTGGTCCAGTGCGGAGTGGAGGGCCAGCGAGATCGCATCCACCGTTGATCTGTTGTGGCGGTATGCGAACTGCAGTGGGTCCAGGTTTTTGTCGATGTAGGAGTTGATTTGCTCCATGATCAACCTCTCAAAGCACTTCATCACCACCGGCGTTAGTGCCACTGGTCGATAGTCATTGAGGCATGTCACCTTACTCTTCTTGGGCACCGGTATAATTGATGCCCTTTTAAAGCAGGTGGGGGCCTCAGACCTCAGAAGTGAGAGGTTGAAAATGTCCGTAAAAACTCCCGCCAGTTGGTCCGCACAGGTTTTTAGAACACGACCGGGTATACCATCAGGACCAGGTGCTTTTCGGGGAGCACAGCCTTCAATCAGCTGCCAATATGATTCTGCAACAGGATGTTGTTGTTTTCAGTAACCATTCTGTGACAGCACTGCTGGGGCAGCTTCAGAACCAACATTTAACCATGGCACGACAGAATAAATATGAGATTTAACTTTTGAACAATCCCAATCTTTCCTTTCAGTGCTGCACCACCATCAATCCTGCAACCTTTCTGAAACACGTTCCAGAAGACAAGGAGTTCTCCGGCCACGACTGCCTCCAATTGATACACGAGGACACATCGCCAAGGCCTGATCTCAGAGACACGGCCATGTCCAACCCTGATGTCTCCTTTTTCACTGATGGAAGTTCTTCCATAGATGAGCAAGGAAGACGGTTGTCTGGGTATGCAATCGTCAATCAAGGCGGTGACACCGTCGAGTCAGCACCGTTTGAAAATCCATTTTCCGCACAACAAGCTGAACTATTCGCATTAACTAGGGCATGTACCTTAGCTGAAGGTATTTCAGCTAATATTTACACTGATTCACAGGATGCTTTCGGAGTCGTCCACGATTATGGGCAATTGTGGAAACATCGAGGCTTCCTGACCTCATCAGGAACAGTTATTTCACATCAGAGGTAAGTTTCCAACCTTTTACAGGCAATCCAATTGCGCAGTCAGCTTGCAGTTATTAAAGCCCGTGCCCACACATCAGGCCAGAGCCCTATAGATATCGGCAATCGCCTTGCCGATGGGGCCGCTAAAAAAGCTTCTTGGACTAACCAGGTTGTTGTGCCCCGAATGATGAAGCAGACTAAATATTCTAGTAAAAATCAGTCCCCCCGGAAAAAGGAAAGCCACCATCCAGGAAGTACTTCAAATGCAGAAGGACACTCCTGCACAGGTAAAACAGCTGTGACAGGACCAGGGTTGTGTGTTCGATCCTGTCACTAGCTTATGGGTTATGCCTGCCGGACAGACTTGTATGTCTGACGAACTTGCGTTGTGGGTTATTGAATGTGTACACTTTGCAACTCATTGTGGTGCCAAGGCCGTAAATGATATGCTTTTAGAGACCTGGTGGCATCCGAAACTTCTGGACTTGTCTCAGCGTATCAGCCAGCGATGTCTGAATTGCCAGCAGTATAATCCAGGTAAAGGCTTGCCCTGTGAACCAGGTAAGACTCATTTACCTGAAGGTCACTTTGCGACCTTGCAAATGGACTACATTGAGGGAAAGATGGCAGTGTTATAAGTATATTCTTGTAATTGTCGATGTTTTCAGTAAATGGATTGAAGAATACCCGACCATTGACAATATGGCTTCTACCGTTGTAAAATATTGTTACCCGAAATCATACCGTGATTCGGTGTTCCTCCGCGTTTATGGTCCTCATTTTGTTGCTGCAGTAAACAAAGAGATGTGCCAAAAATTAAAGATATATCAACAGCTCCATTGTGAGTATCGACCTCAGGCCGCCGGATTGGTGGAATGGGCAAATCAGACTTTGAAAACCAAATTAGCAAAATTAGTGGCACAGACTGGCTTAACGGTTAAAACTGCTTCCTGTAGCTCTTTTTCAGACACGGACCACTCCTTCTGGTCCGGCACAACTAACGCCTGCTGAATGCATATATCGTCAACCGTCACGGACGCCATAGAATGACCATGCCCCCACAGCGGTCCATTTCCACAAGAAAGCCCACCTATCCCCCCAGATCCTGACCAACTGCTACCGGTGTACCATCGAGAGCATCCTGACCACCTGCTTCACGGTATGGTACAGCAGCTGCACTGTTGCGGACAGGAAGGCACTACAACGGGTGGTGAACACCGCGCAGCACATCATCTGTGCCCCGCTCCCTGCCATGGATGCCCTCCACCGAAAACGGTGTCTGAAACGGGCTGGGAAGATCATTAAAGACCCCTCCCACCCCAACCATGGCCTGTTTGCCCTCCTCCCATCAGGGAGGCGGTACAGGAGCCTCAGGTCTCGTACCAGTAGGATATGGAACAGCTTCTACAATCATACCGCATTGCTGAACTCGGAGTCCCGCCGATAGATTCCTCCGGTCCCTCCGTCCCCATTGTTTAATTATTCTGTATTTTTTATTATTCTGTAACCTCTTTTTTTTTTTTTTTTTTTTTTAATTTCTATATTGCACTACTACGGACTGACGCAAAACTGCATTTCGTTGTACCCATACTCAGTATTTGTGCAATGACATTAAAGTTGAATTGAATTGAATTGAATTGAATGACTGTGGACATTACATCCGATGTATTAACTTTAACCCGTGCTTTGCAAACTTCTCATTCACAGGTCAGGGCTGCATATGATGAGGAGCCAGCGGTCAAAGCTCCATTTAATATTGAGCTAGGTTGCTATGTGCTGGTCAGGTACTCCGTTAGATCCACTTTCTCCCTCTCCCTCTCACCCCTCTCTGTCCCCCCTCTCTAACTCTCCCTCTTCCCCCTCTCACTCTCTC